>NC_053022.1:39219989-39440708 GCF_003073215.2 Triticum urartu
ATGACGAAGATAGCATTATTCCCTCTCTTGGTCCTGGGAAACCCAGTAATGAAATCCATACTGATTTTATCCCATTTCCACTCAGGAATGGCCAAAGGTTGAAGGGTGCCAGCAGGCCGTTGATGCTCTGCTTTAACACGACGACAGACGTCGCAACTAGCAATGTATTGAGCAATTTCTCTCTTCATCCTAGTCCACCAAAACCTCTGGCGTAGGTCTTGATACATTTTAGTACTACCGGGATGAATGGTGAGAGGGGATTCATGAGCTTCCTTAAGAATCAATTGGCGTAGATGTTGTTTCTTGGGAACCACCAAGCGGTTCTCAAAGAAAACAACACCTCGCTCATCCATGGAAAAACATTTAGCAACTCCGCTAGCAATGTTTTCCTTAATCTAGGATATGCCCTTATCACGCTTCTGGGCAGCTATGATTTGATCCATAAGGTTAGGCTTCGCCACCAGGGTGGATAGGAATTCTCGAGGAACTATGTGAAGATTAATCTTACGAAATTCCTCATGGAGAAGTGGTTGACTTTGTTTTAACATCAGGTTGTTACAATAAGATTTACGACTTAGCGCATTAGCCATGACATTGGCTTTGCCTGGGGTGTAAGTTATTCCTAACTCGTAATCCGAGATCAACTCAACCCAACGTCTTTGCCTGAGATTCAAATCCGGTTGGGTGAAGATATATTTCAAACTTTGGTGATCGGTGAAGATTTCACAACAATTACCGAGAAGGTAATGTCTCCAAGTTTTAAGTGCATGGACTACAGCTGCAAGCTCTAGATCATGTGTGGGATAGTTTTCCTCGTGGGGATGTAATTGCCGTGAAGCATAGGCAATTACCTGACGATCTTGCATGAGTATGCAACCTAGTCCTTGTCGCGAGGCGTCGCAATAGATAATAAAGTGCTTGGAGAAATCTGGTGGTACCAGTACGGGAGCAGATGTCAGTCGTCTTTTTAGTTCCTGAAAGCTGAACTCGCACTATGGGGTCCCCTTGAACTTTTTATCTTTCTTGAGGAGTTCAGTTAGAGGTTTAGCAACCTTGGAGAAATTCTCGACGAAGCGACGGCAATAACTCGCTAAGCCAAGGAAGCTCCGAACTTGCTTGACCATCTCAGGTGGAGTCCAATCAAGGACGGCTTGAACTCGCTCGGGATTGACAGCAATACTGTCGGTGTCAAAACCGGCAGATCTCGGGTAGGGGGTCCCAAACTATGCGTCTAAGCCGGATGGTAACAGGAGGCAAGGGACAAGAAGTTTTACCCAGGTTTGGGCCCTCTTGATGGAGGTAAAACCCTACGTCCTGCTTGATTAATATTGAAGATATGAGTGTTACAAGAGTAGATCTACCACGAGATCAGAGAGGCTAAACCCTAGAATCTAGCCTATGGTATGATTGTATGTTGTGATTCTTGTCCTACGGACTAAAACCCTCCAGTTTATATAGACATCGGAGAGGGTTAGGGTTACACAAGGTCGGTTACAAAGGAGGAGATATCCATATATGTATTGCCTAGCTTGCCTTCCACGCCAAGTAGAGTCCCATCCGGACACGAGACGAAGTCTTCAATCTTGTATCTTCATAGTCTAACAGTCCGGCCAATGGAGATAGTCCGGCTGTCCGGAGACCCCCTAATCCAGGACTCCCTCAGTAGCCCCTAAACTATGCTTCAATGATGATGAGTCCGGCGCGCAGTTGTCTTCGGCATTGCAAGGCGGGTTCCTTCTGTGAATACATCACAGAAGAATTTGAATACGAGGATAGTGTCCGACCCTGCAAAATAAGTTCCACATTTCACCATAGAGAGACTAATGTTTTTTCGCAGATCTAATTTGCTGGCTTGTTTTGATAGCATGATGTCATGTCATGGCCCGGTGACTATTCAAACTGTTTCTTTTAACGAGCCCCGCACATAACGCGAGGCAGTTTTTCGACACCTCTTGTCAAAGCAGAGATCGTGTCCCCTTATCACGGGATTCTCATCAATACGGGCGTGGGTAACCTAACCGCGCCATCAATTGCGGTGCTTGGGGGATAAGCGAGTTTTACTAGGCAAGTGGGGACATTTAATTTTTTCCGCCCATATAAAGGGATAAGGATTCACCTTTCTATCCACGCCTTCTTCCTCCTTTGCTCATCCGCTGCCGCACACTCGAGCTCTAGCGCCCAAGTCCTCACTTCCATCTCAACCTTCTCCAACCATGTCCGGAGCGGGAGGCAAGTGGATGGTCTCCTCCGTCACAGAGGGAGACATCAAGAAACTGAGCAGAACCGGATACCTGCACGACGACATCGTGCACCGGCTCCCAGATGAGGGACAGCTCATCCCCACCCCCGAGCCCCATGAGAGGGTGGTATTCCTCACTCATTTCCTCCGCGGACTGGGATTTCCTTTCCATCCCTTCGTCCGGTGGCTCATGTTTTATTACGGCCTAGATTTCCACGATCTGGCCTCAAACTTCATCCTCAACATCTCGGCGTTTATCGTCGTGTGCAGGGCCTTCCTCCGCATCAAGCCCCACTTCGGCTTATGGCTGAAGACCTTCAATGTCAAGACGAAGGTAGTGAGCGGCCGCCAGGCGGAGTGCGGAGGCGCCATGGTGGGCAAGATGCCCAACATCACATGGCTCGACGGCACCTTCGTCGACACAATAAAGGGGTGGCAATCGGGGTGGTTCTATATGACCGATCCGCGCGACCCCGCATGGGTAGTGGCCCCCGAGTTCCGATCTGGCATCCCCATGCGGCTCACCTCCTGGAAAGAGAAGGGCCTGTCCTGGGGTTTTTCAAAAGAGCTGAATGGACTCCGGTCATGTATTCAAAACATGGTGGATAAGAAGCTCAAGCTGGTCAACATAGTCCAGGTTATGCTCGTTCGCCGGATACTCCCGTGCCAACAACAGGAGTTTACCTTGTGGGAGTTCAATCCGGCGCAGCACCGAACTCTGAACAGGCTCTTCGACACGACTCATGAAGATGCCTGGAGGGTGCTGTTCAAGGGCGCCGCGGTCCCTCCCCCCATTACCGAGGATCACAGATTCAGCGTGAAGTGCCATGCTAGTGCGGTAAGTTGTTTTACCTCTTACAGGATATTTGTTTTTTATATATATAGATTGACTCTATGCGGGATCTAAATTCCCGTGTCGTTAACAGGACTGGCAGAGAATGGCCGGACAGATCGACTGTCCGGCTCCCATGCCCGAAGGAGCCGCAGAAGCTCTTCTGACGAAGATGCTGACTCCGGCCCCTTATAAGGTGCCGGAGAAGACCAAGAAGGCCAAGGGAGCTTGAAAGAGGTCCCAACGCTAGGCATCGTCGGACTCACCGTCCGATGATTCTGCGGTGCACTCTTCCCCCGAAGACGAGGAAGAGGAAGAGGAGGCTCCCCCACCGACTGGGGGAGACAATAAAAGGAAGGCCGCCCCAACTGGGGAGGCCGGAGGGTCCAAGAAGGGAAGGACGCTCCTTCCGCACATCTCCACCGCCGCCGATGAAAGTGAAGACGAGTGGTTGCCCAGGGGCAAGCCCCAGGGGAGATCATAAGTATTCGGATACCAAAGTAACCCATAGGATTCCTTTGTTGCATTGCTTTCCCTAACGCTGAACTCAATTGTGCAAGCCGCCCCGAGCTAATATCGAGGTATCCTCGGATGGCTCCCTGGGCGCGTCGGACATGGATAGCGATCCAGTCCCGACGGCCACCTCCCCTCATCCGGCCAACGACACCGAGGTGCTGTCTCAAGAGGCACCGGATCGGGGGGGACAGTCCCGGAGGCGCCTCAAGGCAACCTTCCAGACTCCGGGAGCCGAGGGGACGGGGTCCCCGGAAGCTCCGAGTTCGGCCCTCAGCCGAACACCGCGCCGGACCCTCCAACAGATCCGAGCTCGGGCAGGCGGTCCCCTTCTAAGGAGGGTGAGACGCCAGTGCCGGTGACCTTTGTCCACCCAGAGGCGTCGGACACTATGTTGGAAGCACTTCGCAGCGCTTCCATCAAGGAGGAGTAGTGCACTATCATGAGTGCGGTGATCCAGAAGGTTCAGTCCGCCAAGAGCGGATTGACTGAAGCCTGTACTAGCCTTCTAACAGGCTTCGAGGTAAGTGTTTTTAAAATGTAGTAGAAGTGCTACCGCATAGACAGTAGCCCCTGATGCTTTGTTCGGTGTACACAAAGAAAAGACGAATAGAGGATCAAATAATATCGCAGGAGTCTAATATAAGTATGTCAATATGCATATGCAGGCTTCGTTGCTGGCATCTGCCGCACTAACTGCGGATGTCGCCGTATTGAAGGAGGCCCTCGAGGGTTCCCAGAAAGAGCTCGGCCTTGCTAAGAGGCAGCTCGAGGAGAACAAGGGTATGTAATACCCCGTCTATAGATATATGTATATAAAAAAAGGACGCGATTGCAAAATGACAGGATCATTGTATGTTTGACAAGGGCCACGACCGAGGTGGCGACCCTGAAGCAAGCGCTGTCCCAGGCCGAAGAAAAGGCGGCCCAGGAGCGCACCGAGCGAGAGAGGCACGAGGCTCGGGTGGGCGAGGTGCAGCAAGAGCTCCAAGCTCTCGTGACAAAGCACGAGGAATTGGAGCTTGACTTGAAGACAAGAGAGTCTGAGCTTGCCGCGGCCCATGAGAGCGTGAAGAGTGCCAAGGCCGAGGCCCAAAAGGCCCTTCAGGAGATCGACGCGATGAAGAAGATAGCGGCGGGTAAGGCTTTCTATATGCAAAGCAAGCATGTAAAGGTGAATTACCGATTACTTACCCGAATCCCGAGCTCTTCAGGAGCATTCGCAGATTTGCCCCGCAGTATGTCCGATGCCGCACTGTTCTACCAGGCCGAGGACGGAAGCTTGACGGAGAAGCTGTTCTGGTCTCAGTATGCTGAGGCCGAACATCCGGTGCCAATGAGCGACCAGCTGAAGTAGATGGTCGAGCTACATAAGGCGGCCGATCAGGCCATGAAGGGCTTCATAGTCCGGTTGTGGCCTAGTAACGCCCTTTCGAACAGCTTCTTCGGCTTGGTGAGACGGCTTGTGGATGCCTACCCACGGCTGGAGGTCGTCAAGCGATCCGTCTGCATTGAAGGTGCACGCCGGGCCTTCGCCCGTGTGAAAACGCAGTGGGTCAAGCTAGATGTCGTGAAGCTGATCAAGGAGGGGCCGCCGGAGGGCAAAGAGCACCGCCACCCTGAGATGTACTACGAGGGTGTTCTGCCGGGCGCCCGTCTTATCGCGGATGAGTGTTCGCAAAATGTAATATTTGAATGAGACTTGTGTTGGGGAATGTAGCAGAAATTCAAATTTTTCTACGCATCACCAAGATTAATCTATGGAGTCATCTAGCAACGAGGGAGGAGTGGATCTACATACCCTTGTAGATCGCGCGCAGAAGCGTTCAAGAGAACGGGGTTGATGGAGTCGTACTCGTCGTGATCCAAATCACCGATGATCCTAGCGCCGAACGGACGGCACCTCCGCGTTCAACACACGTACAGAGCAGCGACGTCTCCTCCTTCTTGATCCATCAAGGGGGGGAGAGGTTGATGGAGATCCATCAGCACGACGGCGTGGTGGTGGAAGTAGCGGGATTCCAACAGGGCTTCACCAAGCGCTGCGGGAGGAGGGAGATGTGTCATGGGAGGGAGAGGGAGGCGCCAGGGCTTAGGTGCGGCTGCCCTCCCTTTCCCCCACTATATATAGGGCCAAGGGAGAGGGGGGGCGCAGCCTTGGCCCTTCCTCCAAGGAAGGGTGCGGCCAGGGAGGAGTCCCTCCTCCCCAAGGCACCTAGGAGGTGCCTTCCCCTTTTAGGACTCTTCCTTTCCCTTATCTCTTGGTGCATGGGCCTCTTGGGGCAGGTGCCCTTGGCCCATATAGGCCAAGGCGCACACCCCTACAGCCCATGTGGCCCCCCGGGGCAGGTGGACCCCCTTGGTGGACCCCCGGACCCCTTTCGGCACTCCCGGTACAATACCGATAATGCGTGAAACTTTTTCGGCGACCAAAACAAGACTTCCCATATATAAATCTTTACCTCCGGACCATTCCGGAACTCCTCGTGACGTCCGGGATCTCATCCGGGACTCCGAACAACTTTCGGGTTACCGCATACTAATATCTCTATAACCCTAGCGTCACCGAACCTTATGTGTGTAGACCCTACGGGTTCGGGAGACATGCAGACATGACCGAGATGACTCTCCGGTCAATAACCAACAGCGGGATCTGGATACCCATGTTGGCTCCCACATGTTCCACGATGATCTCATCAGATGAACCATGATGTCAAGGACTTAATCAATCCCGTATATAATTCCCTTTGTCTATCGGTACGACACTTGCCCGAGATTCGATCGTCGGTATCCCGATACCTTGTTCAATCTCGTTACCGGCAAGTCTCTTTAATCGTTCCGTAACACATAATCCCATGATAAACTCCTTGATCACATTGTGCACATTATGATGATGTCCTACCGAGTGGGCCCAGAGATACCTCTCCGTTTACACGGAGTGACAAATCCCAGTCTCGATTCGTGCCAACCCAACAGACACTTTCGGAGATACCTGTAGTGTACCTTTATAGCCACCCAGTTACGTTGTGACGTTTGGCACACCCAAAGCACTCCTATGGTATCCGGGAGTTGCACAATCTCATGGTCTAAGGAAATGATACTTGACATTAGAAAAGCTTTAGCATACGAACTACATGATCTTGTGCTAGGCTTAGGATTGGGTCTTTGTCCATCACATCATTCTCCTAATGATGTGATCCCGTTATCAATGACATCCAATGTCCATGGTTAGGAAACCGTAACCATCTATTGATTAACGAGCTAGTCAACTAGAGGCTTACTAGGGACATGGTGTTGTCTATGTATCCACACATGTATCTGAGTTTCCTATCAATACAATTCTAGCATGGATAATAAACGATTATCATGAACAAGGAAATATAATAATAATCAATTTATTATTGCCTCTAGGGCATATTTCCAACAACTTGCTCGTTTTGTCCTCTATGTATGAAAACTTGTATCGTTTTCGCTATGCAACGCTTGTGTGAATTTAAAATATTACCTTCTGTTTGGCTGTTTATCCAATCTGAGAGATGGCTAGTCCTCGGCTTCTTCCCCCATACCGCTAGTGCTGGGGTGTTCGGGATAAACCTGAGCACTCTTGTTCCCATATTTGGGTCCTTCGAGGGAGGTGCTCAGCACAACGAACAACAACTGGACTAATATTGCTTTATCACTCTCACTTAGCCATAGAATTCTATAATTTTAAATTTCGGTGAAGCCCCTGGTGTTCGGAAGGCCGAATTCGGGGCGTGATACACGCCTGTAAGCCGGACGGAGCCGGTCCATCGCCCTAAGCGGCATAAGTCTTTAGGGACTCGAAAAACCTCGCCGAACAGCGACCAGTCTCTCGCCTTATCATGACAGTCAGTTTTAGCTTTCTCTACTGAGGTGCTTGGCCCAGCAGAACCGGGGCACAATCGTAGTAGTTCTCCTAGCGCTACCTTAGCCGATAGAGCGGAATGTAAGGTACCAAAACATAGGAGCCGGGCAAACCCAACATTTGACCCAAGACATGATTCGGAGTTGATGCATATAATGCTATAAGTTCAGGGTGCCGCACTTGTGAAAGTGTTCGGACTTTTCACACCATATTGTGGGTACGTAAGCCCCTGGTGCATTGGCCGTACCAGAGTGTACGGTTGCTAGGCGTCATTAATGAACACATAGATATGTATACATATAACAAAAATGTGATAAATCGTAATGTCATGCATTGTATATTTAAAAAATTGCATTAAAGCAGAGTGATAAAGATAGTGTAATGGGCAAAAGAGTAGGACTATGTCCCTTCCAAGGGCGATCTAAGGAATTATGTGAAATCTGTAATCCACCTGGGAATTCCGTAGTCGTCAGCCTCCTTGGTTGTTGTATCATGTGTTCGGCAATAGAGCTGTCGGACAGTGTTTCCAGGGATTGAAGTCCTGAAAGAAAAAGAAAAATAACCAAACAGGAAGCCCCTGGTGCGGTTTAGGCTGCATTTTGGGACATGGCGTAGTTGTGCCTCCCCCTCCCCATCTGTGCCCATGGTATTTTTAATGTGTAATGATGTGCGCGCGGTACGAACAACGTCGTTAGGCTGGGATTGGGGTGGCCATCGTATTGCTACGCGAGCTCAGATCGCGCCAGGCGGTCTATTTGCCGATTGCCCCGAGCGCGCTTGAAGGTGTCCGGGCTTTGAAACGCCAAACTAGTAGATTGCCTTGAGAGGCTGCTTTGCGCTTCTGCTGTGAGGGCCGCGGTGTGCTCCTCTATTCGGAGAGAGCGCTCTGTGTTTCCATTGACTATAATAACTCGGCGAGGTCCTGGCATCTTGAGCTTGAGGTATGCATAATGTGGTACCGCATTGAATCTAGTGAATGCGGTTCGTCAGAGCAGCGCGTGATAACCACTGCGGAACGGGACTATATCGAAGATTAACTCTTCGCTTTGGAAGTTATCCGGGGATCCGAAGACCACTTCCAGTGTAATTGAGCCTGTGTAGTGGGCCTCTACGCCTGGAATGACGCCTTTAAAGGTCGTCTTTGTGGGTTTGATCCTTGAGGGGTCTATACCCATTTTGCACACTGTGTCCTGATAAAGCAGGTTCAGGCTACTGCCGCCGTCCATGAGGACTCGAATGAGGTGAAATCCGTCGATGATTGGGTCTAGGACCAGTGCGGCGAATCCACCATGACGGATACTAGTGGGGTGGTCCCTGCGATCGAAGGTGATCGAACAGGAGGACCAAGGGTTGAACTTCGGGGCGACTGGCTCCAAAGCATATACGTCCCTGAGCGCACGCTTCCGCTCCCTCTTGGGGATGTGGGTTGCGTATATCATGTTCACCATCTACACTTGCGGGGGAAACCTCTTCTGTCCTCCAGTGTGCGGCTGCCGGGGTTCTTCCTCGTCATCGCTATGCGGCCCCTTGTCCTTATTTTTGGCAATTAACTTGTCGGCCTGCTTGAACACCCAACAATCCCTGTTGGTGTGATTGGCTGGCTTGTCTGGGGTGCCGTGTATTTGACACGAGCGATCGAGTATACAGTCCAAGCTGGACGGACCCGACGTCTTTGTTTGAATGGCTTTTTCCGCTGACTGGGTTTAGGGCCTTTGAATCCGACATTGACTGCCGTATCCTTAGTACTTTTGCCATTAATGCGACGCTTATGCTTGTTGCAACGTGACCTGCTGTTGTCGTCTTGGTATCTGAAGTACCATGGTTCTTTGATATGTTGTTACTGCGAGCGAACCAGCTGTCTTCTCCTGCACAAAAGCAGGTC
Organism: Triticum urartu; assembly: GCF_003073215.2. Taxonomy (NCBI): domain Eukaryota; kingdom Viridiplantae; phylum Streptophyta; class Magnoliopsida; order Poales; family Poaceae; genus Triticum; species Triticum urartu. Next base: position 39,229,342 of record NC_053022.1, read on the forward strand.
ATGAGCGTCGTGAGGGATGCCATAGATTTCGGCTTTTCCTGACCAAGGTGCCGGGCTAGCCACTCATCTCGGATGTTGTGCTTGAAAGCCGCTAAGGCCTCCGCATCCGGATAGTCGACGATTTGGTTTTTCTTTGTAAGGAACCGTGTCCAGAATTGCCAGGCGGACTCTTCTGGCTGCTGAATTATGTGGCTCAAGTCATCGGCGTTTGGTGGTCGCACATAAGTGCCCTGAAAGTTGTCAAGGAATGCGGCTTCCAGATCTTCCCAACAGCTAATGGAGTCCGCTGGCAAGCTATTAAGCCAATGTCGTGCTGGTCCTTTGAGTTTTAGTGGGAGGTACTTGATGGCATGTAAGTCATCACCATGGGCCATGTGGATGTGGAGGAGGAAGTCCTCAATCCGTACCGTGGGATCTGTTGTGCCGTTGTATGATTCAATGTTTACATGTTTGAAACCTTCTGGGAATTGATGTTCCATTACGTCATCTATGAAGCATAAGGGGTGTGCGGCGCCTCTGTATCAGGCTATATCGCGACGCAGCTCGTATGGGTCATGCCCGCTGTGTTCGGCCCAGCCGGATTTGCTTTTACTGTCCGGTGTGACGTTTACCGTCTCGTAGAGTGGTGCGCCCTCGTGATCTGTAGATCGATCTTGAGTTCTTTGCTTTGTCCTCCAATATGTCTCATAGGTCTGGCGTATCTCCCCATGCCTTTTTATTTGGATGGCGTTGGGGTGGGGGCTGAGCTTTCGGCAGGAATGCCTCTCTATCGCGGCCACGAGGTGGCCGGTCAGACATATCATACGCTTCTTCCTCCAGTCGGGGTAGTAACCTGCGCCTCGGGTAACTCTTGGAGGGACGCTCGAGTTTATATTCCTTGGCTGCGAGGACTTCAGTCCATTTGTCAGCTAGCAGATCTTGATCAGCTTGAAGCTGCTGCTGCTTTTTCTTCAGGCTATTTGCCGTGGCCATAAGCCTGCGCTTGAAGCGCTCTTGTTCGATGGGATCCTCTAGTACGGCGAATTCATCGTCGCTGAGGCTTGCCTCGTCTTCGGAGGGGGGCATGTAATTGTCATCCTCCTCCTCTCCGCCAGCCGCTCTATCAGGAGAGCTGGCACCTTCATCCTCCTGATCTAACTCTTGCTGGAGGGGGTTTTCGTTGTCTTCGGCGCTATCCGGAGTGTTATTATCTCCTGCGCCGGTATCACCAATTTTGCCTTGGAGGGACTTAGAGCGGCGCCGCTGACGTCAGCGCTTGGGTTGCTTCTTGGAGGGGTCATCCTCCGCTATCTCATCGTCGTTGCTTTCATTGGGTGTATCCACCATGTATATGCCATACAACGAGGTGGCTTTCTAGTGCCCTATAGGTGCTGGTTCATGTTCGTCTCCTACATTGTCGTCCATACCGTCAATGTCTTCGGAGTCGAAGTCGAGCATGTCAGTTAAATCATCGACAGTGGCTACAAAGTGGGTGGTGGGTGGGCATCGAATTTCTTCATCGTCCGCATCCCAGTCCTGTTGGCCATAATCTGGCCAGGGCTCTCCTGACAAAGAGAGAGACCTTAGTGAATTCAGAATGTCGCCGAAGGGCGAGTGCTGAAAGACATCCGCGGCGGTGAATTCCATGATCGGCGCCCACTCGGATTTGATTGGCAGGGGCGCGAATGGTTCGGGGTCCGGAAGAGAGTCCGGTACCTTGGAGTCACGGGTTGCGCAGAGGATTATGCTGGTGTTTGGCTCGATCGCCGTCGAGACTGCAGCCCCTGAGGCGGTGTCTAGCCACCCGTCCTCGATTGGCGCAGTTGGCTCCGAGCTAAGGGTCGGAGCTGGTGTGGGCGCGGCCTCTAGAGTACCGTCCGGTGGCAGAGCTAGGTCATGCCCATCGAGACAGTGCAGCGCGCCCGGCTCTGGCTTGAATCCGTCGAAGATCAAGTCTCCGCGGATGTCGGCCGTGTAGTTCAAACTTCCAAATCTGACCTGATGGCCAGGGGCGTAACTTTCAATCTGCTCCAGATGGCCAAGCGAATTAGCCCGCAGTGCAAAGCCGCCAAATACGAAGATCTGTCCGGGGAGAAAAGTCTCACCCTGGACCGCATCGCTACTGGTGATAGTAGGAGCCATCAAGCCTAACGGCAACGACACAGAGGAACTCTCAATGAAAGCACCAATGTCGGTGTCAAAACCGGCAGATCTCGGGTAGGGGGTCCCGAACTGTGCATGTAGGCCGGATGGTAACATGATGCAAGGGACACGAAGTTTTACCCAGGTTCGGGCCCTCTTGATGGAGGTAAAACCCTAGTCCTGCTTGATTAATATTGAAGATATGGGTGTTACAAGAGTAGATCTACCACGAGATCAGAGAGGCTAAACCCTAGAAGCTAGCCTATGGTATGATTGTATGTTGTGATTGTTGTCCTACGGACTAAAACCCTCCGGTTTATATAGACACCGGAGAGGGTTAGGGTTACACAAGGTCGGTTACAAAGGAGGAGATATCCATATATGTATTGCCTAGCTTGCCTTCCACGCCAAGTAGAGTCCCATCAGGACACGAGACGAAGTCTTCAATCTTGTATCTTCATAGTCTAACAGTCCGGCCAATGGAGATAGTCTGGCTGTCCGGAGACCCCCTAATCCAGGACTCCCTCAAATACCCTTAACAGAGATTACATGGCCTAGATAGGTCACTTCTGGCAACCAAAATTCACACTTGGAGAATTTGGCATAAAGGCGATGCTCTCGAAGTTTCGTCAATACCAGCCTTAGATGTTTGGCATGTTCCTCTTCATTCTTGGAGTAGATGAGTATGTCATCGAGGTATACTATGACGAATTTATCCAAATACTCCATGAAGACCGAGTTCATTAACCGAGAGAAGGTGGCTGGGGCATTGGTTAAACCGAAGGACATAACGATGTACTCGTATTGGCCATAACGAGTAACAAAGGCCGTTTTGGGAATGTCCCCGTTTCTGATTTTGATTTGATAGTAGCCCAACCTCAAATCCATCTTGGAAAAGACTGAGGATCCAGCGAGCTGATCATACAGATCGTTGATCCTGGGAAGCGGATACTTGTTCTTGATAGTGACCAAGTTGACAGGTCGGTAATCTACAACCATCCGATCCATTCCATCCTTCTTCTTGATGAAGAGGACGGGGCAAGCCCAAGGAGAGGAACTAGGACGGATGAAACCCTTTTTCAAGGACTCATCGAGTTGGTTCTTAAGCTCGGCTAGTTCTAAGGGTGCCATCTTATAGGGTCTTCTAGAAATTGGAACAGTTCCTGGAACAAGGTCTATCACAAACTCGACATCCCTGTCAGGTGGAACACCTGGCAGTTCTTCTGGAAAGACATCCGGGAAGTCTCGGACTACCGGAATATCTTCAAGGTCTGGAAGGGGGTTGGCATTTAGGGAGTAAAGCTGGCGCTTGGCCACTCGAGTTAAGACATTGACTGTCTTGCCCGATGGGTGAGTAAGTTGAACGCTTCTAGTGGCACAATCAATCTTAGCATAATGAGCTGACATCTAGTCCATACCCAAGATGATGTTTATGTCCGAGGACTTGAGAGCTATTAAAGATGCAAGGAAGACAAGTCTATCGACAAGAATTTCGTTCCCATGGCTTACTCTAGAAGTTTGCCATTTGGAACCCGGAGTTTGAATTACCATGGAAGTGGGCATGTCACAGAATGTCGTGTTATGAAATCGAGCATAGTTCCCAGATATGAATGAATGAGATGCTCCGATATCAAAAAGAACAGATGCCGGATGGCAATTAACATGGAGCGTACCAAGGACGACGTTAGGATCATCATGAGCCTCCTCAGCTAAGACATAGTTGACATGGCCACGTGCAGTGGTGACCGGCTTGGCGTAGAATGTCTTTCCTGCTGGCTTACCACAGCCAACGGACTTCCCAGACTGATTGGGGCTGTTGTTCTGGGGACACTCTCGACTATAGTGACCCGGCTCTCCACACTTGAAACATGTCACAACATTGGGGCGTGGAGCAGCATTAGCAGCGGGGCCACCATAGGGCTTGGATGGTGCAAACTGCTGGTTGGGGCGAGGCGCCTCAAAGGATGGCCTCAGAATGAACCTGGGTGGCAGTGCCGTGCTTGGAATCCACACCCGGCGCTTCTGAGATCCAGCGCCGGTTGAAGAGCCAAAATCACGAGAGTGCTTCCGTGAAGCGTCATAGTCAGACTGGCCTGTCTCAGCACTGATGGCTTTATTGACCAACTTCTGAAAGGAGGTGCACTCGTGCAGACGAAGATCGCGGCGAAGCTCAGGGCTAAGTCCCTTGCGGAACCTTGCCTGCTTCTTAGCATCGGTGGATACCTCTTCAGGAGCATATCGTGCCAGATTCCCAAATTCACGACTATATGCATCCACAGTCAGTCTCCCTTGGGTGAAATTGCAGAACTCTTCCCTCTTGCGATCTATGAGACCTTCCGGCATGTGATTCTCACGGAAAGCCTCACTGAACTCAGCCCAAGTAGTGATTTGGCCGACCGGGCGCATAGCCTCAAAGTTTTCCCACCAAAGGCTAGCAGGGCCTTCGAGGTGATAGGCAACATAGGTAACCTTATCAGCTTCGGCTACGTTGGCAAAACGTAGCTTGTGTGTGATGTTGCGGATCCAGTCATCCGCATCGAGGGGCTCGACGGAATGATTAAACTTTGGTGGGTACAACTTGATGAAGTCATTGATTGACACCAAGTCGTTTCGCTGATGGCGTGCAGTGTTCTGCTCAATCCGCTCCAGCAAGCGGTTAGTCTCATGCTTGTTTCTTTCCGCCTCCAGCATCACTTCGGCCAGGGAAGGCGGGTGAGGCAGATTTTCACCCCTAGCTGCACTGGCTTCCCCCTGCTCCGGGGCAGCAGGGTTGCTGCGGGTGTTGACCATCCTAGGAGAAAACAAGACAACGGTTTAGATAAGGATGGCACAAACTTAGCAAGGAAGTGCATAATGTAATGGATAACATGGAATGCTAAGATGTTCATTGCACGACATGGTAATATAGAAACTGCCATATATATACCATTGGTCATACACACCGTACATAGTTTAGTACAAGCCCAGGCTAGAGTACAACTACGGTGAAAGACATTACATCTCATCGAAGGCATTCCAAGCTCCTATACATTATTTTTCTACACCTCTGGAGCGTGATACACACCAAGTCGTATCCCACGGTCACGCAGGACTGTGGAGAATACAACTACTACAATACTAGTGAAAACTACTACTAGCTCAGACGGCTCCGTAGTAATCCTCATAGAAGTCGCCACCAAAGCCTGGAAGTGGAACATGATCATCTAGGAACAGATGGTCCTATGGAACCTGCGGACCATAGGGACTCGGATGTGGCCTTGTTCCCACAGGTGGTGGCAGACGGGGACCACGAGGAGCGGTGATGCCTCCTACATCGTGCCACTCCATACAATCTGGCAATCCAGACCGTATAGGGTACAGATCCCTCAGGTCCATGTATCCTGCCTGTACCGCAGGTGCAAACCAAGTCAATGTGGCCCAGTGATCAGCATGAGAGTTGAAAAGCTCCATACGCAAGGCCCGATTTTCGCGGTCCTTATCCTCGAGCATCTCGGCAGTGGTGCGGAGTAGTGACTCCTCATGTGAAGAATCATAGTACAAAGCCTGATAGTACCCCTGTGCTCCAGGAAGTGAGGCTGTCATGTAACGGAAATCGGTGTTCTGTAGCAAGGCAGTCCTGGCTCGAATGATAGTCATCATCAAATAGGTTGCATCCTGCACAGACATCTCAATAGTGACCCCAAGTCCATAGGAACAGTGAAGGGGCTCAGTGGCTCTAGGATAAGAGGGATATATCCTAACGGTACAAAGGTATTGGCTCTGGTTGAAGTCTCTGAACTGCTCCTCGACGGTATATTTCAGATACCACCGATAACCTGACTCGACCATCACTCGAACTAACATGGACGTGTGGCTGGGCACATCCAGGCACCGGGTCAGACGAACCACTTGGTTCTGCGAACGGGTGGCCATCTGAAAGCACAGAATAATGCAAAGGCATTAGAATTTTCTAGGGGAAATCGGACAGCATAACGGCTGTAAATGCTCAGAAAAAGATTTGAGACATCCACAACAGTTTGCAATACCACTCAACAACATCATATCAAGGTTCTGATTCAACTAGCAACATACTAAACATAGTAGAAACTGTACTGTGGCTTGTAACAATAATCCTATAAGCTACTACGGATTAGTAACACATGAACCTGATAGAAGAAGAGACCCTAGTCCTTAGCCCACGTTGAATGAGAAGAGAACGACTCAGATCAGAGGGCATAAAGTAAAGGAGTAAAAGAGCCTTACGTTCCCTCCCACAATCAATTCCCCTACATATAACTAAAGCATTTCTAGACTCGACATCGACCAGTTTGGCTCAACGAACCTACAGGCAGTCCGGCTCTGATGCCAACGCTGTCAGGACCCCGATTCCAAGTCACATCGATCTAGCCGGTAACACCTCATATCACATTGCGGCCTCACGCATGGTATCCCCACTGGTGTCGCCTTACCATGGCCCGGGACCGTTTGCGCCTTTTGGCTCACATATATGATAGTGTCGCTAGCATCCATATGACAGAGAACCCGGGCCGACATGGCTAGTCATGAACCCAAAGCGGCACAGACCTATGGAGACAGGCATCCATGAATCACATCGAGCATGTCGGTCATCAGCAAGTGAATCCGGGCTGTAGCACTGGGCTAACAGGACTCCGGGGAACCCGGGCTGTAGCAGGCTAGGCAGGACTCCGGAAGTCACCACGTGACATTTCCCCGAAGGGACAGACATAGGAACGAAGTGAAACACATGCCGGCCAGTCAAGTGTCCTGAGCAGTAGTGCTGGGCTACCAGGACTCCGGTGAACCGGGCTGTAGTGGACTACTATGGCTCAAGGAGCACTAGACTACATTTCCCAATAAGAGAGGCTACCAAGGATAAACAACTAGATTGTCGGACCCCACACATACCAGGCATTTCAATCATACACACAATATGCTCGATATGTGCAAATACAACATGGCATCACAACAAAACTCTGCAACTAAGTACTTTATTTAAAGGCTCCAGAGAGCCATACATAACATGTTCATACAGGTAGGGGTCACATGACCCGACACTCAAGTCATACAAGCATACAAGCACATGCGGAAGCAAATAGTCTGAGTACAGACACTAGAAAGAAAGAAGGCTTCTCGAAGCCTGTCTATCTACATAGGGACCTCCATGGCCAGGATCACCACTTGGGTGGCAAGTCACTCATCGACGTCGAGATCTACATAAAACCCATCAGAGGGGGCGGTGTTGTCGTCTGAAAACAGTAATTAAGCAAACATGAGTACAAAGGTACTCAGCAAGTCTTACAACAGAACCTACTATACATGCTCATTCTCAAGAAGGTGGTGGAGTTATTGCAGCAAGCCAGCTTTGAATCTTGGCTAAGCTATCCTACGAGACACCACTAGAAAAATAGTTTTCGCACACAAGTCCACTAATCACCAACACAATACTCCACCGGGCATCCTCCCTCGTCATCCTACGAGAGGGTCATCCTCGGTACTCACACTTATCTTGAGTATTTTAGTAGTAACCATTAACTTGTCTATGAACTGTATAGGCAACCAAGTAGTCCTTTACCGCGGACGCAGCTATTCGAATAGTTTTATACCCTGCAGGGGTGTACTTCGTCACACATGTTTCCACCACTTAGCATCTGCACACGACATGTGCTCGGCAGACTTCAAGCGAAAGCCAACGTGGGTGTAGACCACGACCTGACTAACCGCACAAGTCTCTAGTCCAGGTTTATCGCCTATTCGGGTTCCATCCGCAAGGAAATCCGCCCGGGGTGTCCTCAATGGCCTCAAACGATGTGTGCAGGGTTCCCGAGACACCAAACGGGCGAGTCGGTACACCGTGCCATGGTGTATCTACAGCATCATATCCCACCCCTAGGGTCAGTGCTACGCACGGACGCCAACACATAACCTACAAACACCAGAAACTAGTTGCAACTCCTGGATAGAGGACGAGAGGGGTCAGTAAGTCGAGCGGGGTCATATTTCAGGGCCCAATGTGTGGTAGTAGCTGAATCTTAAATCACGCATACAGACATCAGTTCTTATGGACGGCCTCAATGAAACAACCCACCATGTACTCCTACATGGCCTCTCATCGATACCTTTACCTAAAACATGTTCAACACATCCCTCACATTACCGACATAATAATTTCACTCTAGCCCATCACCCAGATGAACCAGACCTGACACAACTCTAACCATAGCAGGCATAGCAAGGTAGGAAACACATACATGGCTCAATCAACTCCTACACATGCTAGTGGGTTTCATCTAGTTACTGTGGCAATGACAGGTCATGCAGAGGATAAGGGTTCAACTACCGTAGCACACAGCAGTTTGAAACGTTGTTGTCTTAATGCACTAAATGAGAGCAGAGGCGAGAACATGGGATTGTATCGATATGATCAATGGGGCTGCTTGCCTGATGGAGTGGTAGTAGGGTACTGCCCTTCAGTTGGATACTCGGAGATATCCTCGGAGGCAGAACCTACCACGAAAGACACCACAGAGTATAATCAACACATGGCACAAAGATTCAAATGAAAGCTTAAGCTCTTATGCATAATAAGTGCATTAGCTTGTTTCACCTAAACAGCAAGGTTAAAATGTTTTGTCATGCATGAAACCGTTAAAGATGGATAGATTGAATTTTTCTGATCATTTTTCATATATAATTTGTTTGATTTGGAGCTATGGTTGATTTTCTATGATTTTTAGAAGTTTAGGCTATTTTCTGGAATTTCCTATATAAGAATAAATCCAAAAAAATGAGTAATTGCGTCAGCACTATGTCACTGTGACGTCAGCAAGTCAAAGGCGCTAGCCCAGGTCAAACCTGACTGGTGGGCCCCGTCTGTCAGTGTCTCAGCTAACTAACAGAATTAAGTTAGTACTAACTAGCTGTCAATGGGGCCTGGGCCCACATGTTAGTGACCTAAACTAATTGAAGTTAGTTAGCACTAATCCTAACCTAATTAACAGGCTGGCCCCACCTATCATAGGCTCAAGGGGGAAGTCAACCTAGGCCCACACGGGTCAAACAGGGTCAACTCGCCGGCGTTTAGCCGCCGGCGAGGCCAGACACGGTGGAGGGCTGCGGGTTTCATGCTCCGGCGACCAACACGACGGCAGAGAGCATCTACGCATAGCTGGGAGCAAGCCGCATCGAGTTGTGGCAGTGGGTGGAGCTAGGGTGGCCGGAAACATCACCGGTGACGACCTTGGCGGCCGCCGGAGTTCGGGCGAGGTCGAAACCGAGGCTGCGGGGCACTACGAGGCGCGTGGAATGGTGCTACGGGCTCCTATGGGTGCGGTGAGTGCGTTGGTCGCAATGGTGTGGCCGGTGGGTGGCCGGAGTCACGTTGGCGACGAGCTCGGCGGCAACGGGTGCTCGTGTGAGCATGGTGCGGTGCACACAGTGCAGGAGGGGGTTAATGGAGAGGGGGAGGACGGAGCTGGGCTCACGGCGATTGCAGCAAGTGTCGAAGTGGGCTTGGGGAAGGCCGGAGCTGAGAGGGGCGACGATGGCGATCTCGGCGGCCGGAGTTGGGGGAGACGGGGTCAGCGGCGACTCCAGAGCGGGCGAGCGCTCGGGGCTTAGCCTGATCGACGTAGTCGACGACGGCGGAGCTAGTGGACACGGTGACACGGCACAGGGACGACGGTGGCTACGGCTACGGCGGTGAGATGGCGGCGGTTGCGTCAGCCATGGCTTCAGGGGAGCAAGGGAGAGGAGCTGGGGAGAGAGAGGCATGTCTGCGAGCTCGGGGGAGAGGTGTGTGACCGATCCAGGGCGGCAACACAGCGAGGGAAGGAAGCAGGGCTGCGGGCAGCTGTGTGGCGCGCACAGAGGCCGGTGTCGAGCACCTGCCTGCCTGCCTGGCCAAGCCAACTAGCTCGCTAGAGCGGTGGCTGGGCTGGGCCGGCAGGTGGGCCTGCTAGGTGGGTGCCAGGTAAGCCTTTCTCTTTATGCTTTCTGTTTTCTTTTTTTATTTATTCTGTAACTTTAGGGCTTTATTAGAAATACTAAAACGTTTCCAAAAATCCTGAAAATAATTGTGGGCTCTGTTGGGATTATTCCTAATAGCCCTCACTTAAATCCAGAATTATTTGGGCATTTAAAATATTTTATAGTATTTAAATGCCCAAATTCAAATACTTATGAATTAATCCAAAAAAATCCAGAATGTCCTAGAAAAGAGTACACCATTTTTGCCAGGGGTTTTAGCCCAATCCATAAATGATGAACATTTTGTGAAGGGCATTTTGGCTTCATGGAAACCAATTTTAGTAAACCCTAGTTGATTTAAGGGGGTGCTGGGGGTTCTGTCATCCCCATTTCACCTTTCTGGAAAATTTAAACATGATGCAAGCACTCTAATGCATGAACTAGCTAGGGTGTGACAATATTAGAAAGATTCAAGACAAAAGTTTATATTGACATAAAAATAATAATACTTCAAGCATACTAACAAAGCAATTATGTCTTCTCAAAATAACATGGCCAAAGAAAGTCATCCCTACAAAATCATATAGTCTGGATATGCTCCATCTTCACCACACAAAGTATTTAAATCATGCACAACCCCGATGACAAGCCAAGCAATTGTTTCATACTCTAACTTTTTCAAAACTTTTTCAATCTTTACGCAATACATGAGCGTGAGCCATGGATATAGCACTATAGGTGGAATTGAATGGTGGTTGTGGAGAAGACAAAAAGGAGGGGAAGATAGTCTCACATCAACTAGGCGTATCAACGGGCTATGGAGATGCCCATCAATAGATATCAATGTGAGTGAGTAGGGATTTCCATGCAACGGATGCACTAGAGCTATAAATGTATGAAAGCTCAAAAAGAAACTAGTGGGTGTGCATCCAACTTGCTTGCTGACGAAGACCTAGGGCAATTTGAGGAAGCCCATCATTGGAATATACAAGCCAAGCTCTATAATGTAAAATTCCCACTAGTATATGAAAGTGACAACATATGAGACTCTCTATATGAAGAACATGGTGCTACTTTGAAGCACAAGTGTGGAAAAAGGATAGTAGCATTGCCCCTTTTTATTTATTTTCTTTTTTTTGGGCCTTCTTTTTTTTGTTTGGCCTTTTTTTATTGGGACAATGCTCTATTGAATGATGATCATCACACTTTTATTTATTTACAACTCAATGATTACAACTCTATACGGATGCCTCCGGCGGTGTACCGGGATATGCAATGAATCAAGAGTGACAAGTATGAAGAAATTATGAATGGGGGCTTTGCCACAAATACTATGTCAACTACATGATCATGATAAGCAATATGACAATGATGAATGTGTCATGATGAACTAGGTGGTGGAAAGTTGCATGGCAATATATCTCGGAATGGCTATGGAAATGCCATAATAGGTAGGTATGGTGGCTGTTTTGAGGAAGGCATATGGTAGGTGTATGATACCGGCGAAAGGTGCGCGGTATTAGAGAGGCTAGCAAACGTGGGAGGGTGAGAGTGCGTGTAATCCATGGACTCAACATTAGTCATAAAGAACTCATATACTTATTGCAAAAATCTAGAATTTATCAAAGCAAAGTACTACGCGCATGCTCCTAGGGGGATAGATTGGTAGGAAAAGACCATCGCTCATCCCCGACCGCCACTCATAAGGAAGACAATCAATAAATAAATCATGCTCCGACTTCGTCACATAACGGTTCACCATACGTGCATGCTACGGGAATCACAAACTTTAACAAAAATATTCTTTAAATTCACAACTACTCATCTAGCATGACTTTAATATTATCACCTCCATATCTCAAAACAATTATCATGCTTCAATATTTTCTTAGTATTCAACACACTCAAAAGAAAGTTTCACACATCTTGAATACCAAGCATATTATTATTAAGCAAATTACCATGCTATTAAGAGACTCTCAAAATAATTTAAGTGAAGCATGAGAGATCAATAGTTTATTTAAAACAAATCCACCACCGTGCTCTAAAAGATCTAAGTGAAGCACATAGAGCAAAATTATGACACTCAAAAGATATAAGTGAAGCACAAAGAGCAAAATTATCTAGCTCAAAAGATATAAGTGAAGCACATAGAGCAAAACTACTTAGCTCAAAAGATATAAGTGAAGCACATAGAGTATTCTATCAAATTTTAATTCATGTATGGCTCTCTCAAAAGGTGTGTACAGCAAGGATGATTGTGGAATACTAAGACACAAAGACAAAAATAATACAAGATGCTCCAAGCAAAACACATATCATGTTGGTGAATAAAAATATAGCTCCAAGTAAATTACCGATGGAAGTGGACGAAAGAGGGGATGCCTTCCAGGGCATCCCCAAGCTTTGACCTTTTGTTGTACTTGGATTATCTTAGGGGTGCCATGGGCATCCCCAAGCTTAGGCTCTTGCCACTCCTTGTTCCATGATCCATCAAAAGAATTCACCCAAAACTTGAAAACTTCACAACACAAAACTCAAAATAGAAAACTCGTGAGCTCCGTTAGCGAAAGAAAACAAAAGACCACTTCAAGGTACTGTAATGAACTCATTCTTTATTTATATTGGTGTTAAACCTACTGTATTCCAACTTCTCTATGGATTATAAACTATTTTACTAGCCATAGATTCATCAAAATAAGCAAACAACACACGAAAAACAGAATCTGTCAAAAACAGAACAGTCTGTAGTAATCTGTATCTAGCGCAACATATGGAACCCCAAAAATTCTAAAATAAATTTCTGGACGTGAGGGATTTATCTATTAATCATCTTCAAAAAGAATTAACTAAATAGAACTCTTAAAATAAAAATGACAGCAGTTCTCGTGAGCGCTGAAGTTTCTGTTTTTTACAGCAAGTTCAACAAGACTTTCCCCAAGTCTTCCCAACGGTTCTACTTGGCACAAACACTAATTAAACACAAAAAACACAACCAAAACAGAGGCTAAATAATTTATTTATTACTAAGTAGGAGCAAAAAGTAAGGAATAAAAATAAAATTGGGTTGCCTCCCAACAAGCGCTATCGTTTAACGCCCCTAGCTAGGCATAAAAGCGAGGATAGATCTAGGTATTGCCATAATAGTAAGATAGACTATTAAAACTCATTTCATATTCTCTACGTTCGGCAGCAAGCTTTCTTTGAGGCAAGCAAAAGTAATCAAAATTACTAAATTTAACGGGACAAAAGTCCCCAAGATCAACCCTGGGAGGTATAGGTTCCTCCTTTGGTCCTTCGTAATGCACAACCAATTCATCATTATAAGCATTCTTTTGAAAGAACCTTGTAAGCCTATATTCAAGAGAATATCCTAGCTCATTATTTCGAATAGCCAAATCATCATTAAGTTCGGACATTCTATAAACTAAAACATTGGTAGGAACCCTTCTTCTAAGATTTTCATTGAAAGCAACATAATCTAGAGATTGAAAACGCATTATTTCTTCTTGATCAAAGAGGATAGTTTCTATGGGAGGACGGCAAGCGTCCACCCTATAATGCGCAAAGATTTCTTTGGCTTCTCTTATTATGAATCTAAACTGATGAGCCAAAAAGATAGTAGCGGCACGCTTAACAGAGGAATGCTCAATATTAGAAAATTCCAGAAAAATCCTTTGTATGGAAGGATGCATGTGCATGAATTATCTTTCAAGTTCAACTACAAGTATGGCAATAGCATCCACAAGACTACTAGTTCTGTGAAGGATAGAACTACCCATAGAAGGTAAAGCACTAGCACAAGTAAAAAAATCTTGAATAACTCATTTTCATATAATATTACCACTACCAACACGGAATTTTTTTGTATGAAAGATGGTAGGTTATTTAGTAGGAGCATCAGAATTTTCCATGATATTGTTATCGTCCATATTGGCGATAACTTCCCCAATTTCAGACATAACGACAACCAAGCAAACTAGCACACGAGCAAACAAGAGGCAAATAGAGAGGGAGGATAGAGAGAGAGGGCGAATAAAACGGCAAGGGTGAATTGGGGGAGAGGAAAACGAGAGGCAAATGGCAAATAATGTAATGCAAGAGATAGGGATTGTGATGGGTACTTGGTATGTTGACTTTTTGCGTAGACTCCCCGGCAACGGCGCCAGAAATGGCTCATTGTCAGGAGTCAAATCTTGACTTGCGCGAACCTCCCCGGCAACGGCGCCAGAAATCCTTCTTGCTACGTCTTGAGCTTGCGTTGGTTTTCCTCGAAGAGGAAGGGATGATGCAGCAGAGTAGCGTAAGTATTTCCCTCAGTTTTTGAGAACCAAGGTATCAATCCAGTAGGAGCCCACGCTCAAGTCCCTCGTACCTGCACAAAACGATAGCTACTCGCAACCAACGCGATTAGGGGTTGTCAATCCCTTCACGGTCACTTACGAGAGTGAGATCTGATAGATATAATATTTTTGGTATTTTTGGTATAAGATGCAAAGTAAAAAGTAAAAGCAAAGAAAAAAAACAAAGAAAGATTAAAGTGATGGAGATTGATATGATAAGAATAGACCCGGGGGCCATAGGTTTCACTAGTGGCTTCTCTTAAGAGCATAAGTATTCTACGGTAGGTGAACAAATTACTGTTGAGCAATTGACAGAATTGAGCATAGTTATGAGAATATCTAGGCATGATCATGTATATAGGCATCACGTCCGTGACAAGTAGATCGAAACTATTCTGCATCTACTACTATTACTCCACTCATCGACCGCTATCCAGCATGCATCTAGAGTATTAAGTTAAAAACAGAGTGACACCTGAAGCAAGATGACATGATGTAGAGAGATAAATTCATGAAATATGAAATAAACCCCATCTTGTTATCCTCGATGGCAACGATGCAATACGTGCCTTGCTGCCCCTTCTGTCACTGGGTAAGGACACCGCAAGATCGAACCCAAAGCTAAGCACTTCTCCCATGGCAAGAACTACCAATCTAGTTGGCCAAACCAAATGGATAATTCGAACAGAATTGCAAAGATAACCAATCATACATAAAAGAATTCAGAGAAGATTAAAATATTATTCATAGATAGACTTGATCATAAACCCACAATTCATCGATCTCAACAAACACACCGCAAAAAGAAGATTACATCGAATAGATCTCCACAAGAGAGGGGAGAACTTTGTATTGAGATTCAAAGAGAGAGAAGAAGCCATCTAGCTACTAACTATGGACCCGAAGGTCTGAGGTAAACTACTCACACTTCATCGGAGGGGCTAGGATGATGTAGAAGCCTTCGTGTTGATGGCCCTCTTCCGGCGGAGCTCCGGAACAGGCCCCAAGATGGGATCTCGTGGATACAGAAAGTTGCGACGGTGGAATTAGGTTTTTGGCTCCTTCTCTGATCGTTTGGGGTACGTGTGTATATATAGGAGGAAGAAGTACGTCGGAGGAGCAACAAGGGGCCCACGAGGCAGGGGCGCGCCCTGGGGAGGTGCCCCCCACCCTCGTGACCGCCTCTTTTGTTCCTTGGAGCAGGGTCCAAGTCTCCTGGATCACGTTCGGTGAGAAAATCACGTTCCCGAAGATTTTATTCCGTTTGGACTCTGTTTGATATTCCGTTTATCCGAAACACTGAAATGGGCAAAAAAACAGCAATTCTGGGCTGGGCCTCTGGTTAATAGGTTAGTCCCAAAAATAATATAAAAGTGGAAAATAAAGCCCAATATAGTCCAAAACAGTAGATAATATAGCATGGAGCAATCAAAAATTATAGATACGTTGGAGACGTATCAGTGGTCAGTTCGTTGCACAAGAACAAATACAACCCACGTCAGCACACACGCATCTTATATAGCATCACATCCAATGGCTATAAAAGATGAGTGAGACCAAATTATATCTCATCTAGATGAGTTCTAGCAAAACTGTATTAATAATACCTAGTACTCCTGCGCCATGGATCATATATTAGTATCATGTAGTACTTTATTTATTTCCATGTATGACACATAGTACTCAACTCTCTCTCTTTCTTCATTTAATTCTATGACACCTCATCAAAATTGCTAAGGCTAGTACCATTACAACCAGCCTTAGCAAATACGAATTACTAAACATTAAGTTCTCTTGTTTTCCTCTCCACCTTGGTCACCTAGACGGAGGGAGTATACTGCGCGGGCTTTTCCTACGCGGTAGGCGAGGCAGTTCCGCCTAGTCGGTTCAACAGAGACGCGAGAAGACGAGGGAGTAGGCTGCTGCAAACGTAGGGATGTGTGATTTGACAGCGAGTTACTGCTGGACATGTGGGGCCCCGTGATTTGACTTGCCATTATCATTTTAACTACAGCGCTTCAATACTACGGCGGTTCGCTCCTAGTTGTCCCGTCCATTCACATTACGGTAGTTCCACTAATCCTAGCCCTCCTCCCAAATCCATGCCGTCCCAAATATCCCCGGTCGGCGGTGAGTACAAAGTTAGAACCATCACCGGCGATGAGTTCGACGTCATCTACACCCGTTCTTCCGCGACGGTGAAAGGATCCCTTTCTCGCTTCAGACGCATGTTCGAAGACTCAGATGATGAGTGGGTCGCTGGGCTAGATGTTGAGTACACCACAGTCCTGGGACGAGAGAAGGATCTAAAGGACGAAGAGAGGAAGAAGCCCGTCATGATCTAGGTTTGCGTGCATGACTTATGCTTGGTCTACCACATATGCCATGCCGACGTTGAGTGCCAGGATTTTAAGGACTTCCTCAAGAGCAACCTAGTCAAATTCGTTACTGTAGACTTTGGTAACGACAAAGAAGTCCTGCATTGGATAGGCCTCGTTGTAGGCAACACCTTCGACCTCCAGAAGAATCTGCTGGTGTCCTCTCGTCAGCCTTCAATGCTGACCCTGGCAGGAGCCATGGTTCATCCTTCGTATGGTAAACTGGAGAAACCTCCATACATGTTTCATCATCATGCATGGCAGTGGAATGTACTAGATATAGACCACATCCACTACGATGCAATGGATGGCTACCTTTGCTTCAATATCTACAAGGGTTGGATGAAGAGCAACAGCCAAGTGTGCGGTTCAAGCAAAGAAGTATCGGCCAAGAGGAAGAGGGACAAGGACGAAGTCGAGGACGTGGACGAGGACTCCGAGTAAGGTGGCAGTGTCGTTGCTCATGGTGGTTCTAATGCAGTGTCTACCAGAATAGTTGCATAGTTTAATTTCAGGTGTGCTTAATTTAATTTGAGGGGTGTGTTGTGCTGAGCCCCCAGTAGAACTATGTTATGTTTCTTCTTGTTACTATAACTCTTCAGTACGTACATACTAGTATTTCTTACATTTCATCTTTTAGTTGGAATAGTACTACCACTCGTTTCTTCACATTATATATGTACAATATATATGGTGAACATCATATAGCTAGCAGTTTAGTTGTCAAAGAATTTCAGGGTGCTTAGTTTTGTCAAAGAATTCCAGGGTGCTTAGTTTTATTTGAGGGGTGAGTTGTGCACTTGTGCTGGACACCATTATTGTGACAAGCCTTTTTAATAGTACTATATGCATAATTTGGCGACGAGCGCTCTCTATATGTACCACCTTTTTTTAATTTCAAGTCTTGCTCCATGGCGCAATCCATCAATACTACTACTATACAAAAGTGGAGTACATACATTTTTTAAAAGGCTAGAGGGAGGGGCAGTCTAGCTCGTTCGGTTTCACGAGAGGCGAGGGCCTTTGTGATTTGATGACTCATTACAGCTGTTAAATCGAATAGTACTGCGCCGCCCGCTGCACGTACGCCCGCGCCTCCATTAAACCCCTCCGTTAAACCCGCATGCAAACCGAGAATCCTACTCCAGCCACACGTCCGTTCATGAGTGGGCCGGAATTAAACGCAACACCGGTCGAGCTCCTCCCGTCCGCCCTCAGTTTAACGAGGCCAGACGTCGGCCAAGCTCCTACCGTCCTCCCTCTAATTTACACGAGGCCAGACAGACAGCGGGCAAGAATCACACCCCTCCGCTGCTCCCCCATCTCCTCCTTCACCATTTTCTCCACTCTTCCAATGAGCCGTTCTTCGGCATATTACCCGGCTAGGTGGCCCGCCGAGCCCTCCGGATATGGGCGAGGCCGCTCGATGCTTCACCAACCTCTCTTGGCCCGACGGAGCCAGTTGCCGCCCCAAGCTGGCGCATGGTTCAGCAACTCACCGCTCCAGTTCAGCTCGATGAGCAGTGGCGAGTTGCTCCACGCCGGCATGGCGGCGAGCATGCCGGTACGGGCGCCGTCGCTGCCGCGTCGTACCGCGCCACCAGTATCTGCGGTGGTCGCGCCTCCCGTGTCTATGGGCGCGCCTCCCGTGCCTATGGCAGCGCCATGCAGGCAAAGACAGAAGCCGGTTGCGTGGAAAGCGACGAGTCGGTGGCCAGATTCTCCGTGTCCGCCGCCATCATCGAGGAGAAGTAGAACACGGGAGGCCGCCGCCACTTAGGACCCATGAAGGCCACCGCCGAGGCGACGACCGCGGATTCAGGTGGTTTCTTTGCTACTTCGTCTCTTCCGAGGACCTTCGTCGACCCCGCAAGTGTCTGACGGACATGAGGAAGACAAAGGGATCCGCAGGCGGCCATTTAGAACTAAAATAAGTCTAGATACATCCATTTCTAGGACAAGTATTTCCGGACGGAGGGAGTATTAATTATACAAGAGAGCCGGATTGGCACCTCTTAGTTCATGTAAATGTAATGAAATCCATCATGTTTATATGAAGATCTGGCTTTTTCATATGAAATCCTTCATGCTTATATGAAATCAGTCCGTGTTTTCACGAATTTCATCTGGTTGGTTAGAGTTGTAAAAATGTATGCCGCTGGCGTTTGATATCGTCCTCCGCTTAAGGAAGCGGGGGGAAATTTGCCGACTGCCATTGGAGATGCTCTTTATGCTGGAAATAATAGAGTGACATCCAATCCATTTGAGTTAATTGCCTGTATGATTGTCCCTCTATAAAAAGTTAATTGCATGTACAGTGTACACGTGACTTGCAGGGTGGCTACAGCTTCGTACAGAAAGTTAAAAAGAAACAAGTCCATCCTTAATCTTGTATTCTAAGTACTCTATGGGTTCCACTGTCAGTATAGTAGCGAAAGAAGTATATATTAAATAAGTAGAGTAATATATAATATAAAAATATAAAGTTAAAAGACAGAATTCGAACTCATGTCATTGCGTTGCGAGCATCCGGCGCTAACCAGCCCACCACATTTTTGTTGTAGACCATGCTGGAGATATATCTCCATGTCTACTCTTATATATACTCCATTCGTTCCTAAATATTTGTCTTTTTCAGATTTCAAATGGACTACCACATACGGATGTGTATGTAGACATATTTTAGAGTGCAGATTTACTCATTTTGCTCCGTATGTCTTTTCAGGAAGGGGTCAGAATTGTCCTTGATTTATTTATGAGGTATCCAGATGGCACTGCACCGCCAAGAAAAGAGGGTAACATCAAAATTATGGACTACTTTTTCGAGTATGTTGGTAAGGTCCGGTCATAGTCACTTGTTGAAATCTCTAAAATGACAAATACTCCCTCCGTCCGGAAATACTTGTCATCAAAATGGATAAAAAGAAATGTATCTAGACGTATTTTAGTTTTAGATCCATCTCTTTTTATCCATTTTTTTGACAAGTATTTTCAGACGGAGGGAGTAGAAAACAGAGTTGGTGATGATGGTGTGCATGCCATCCTGCAATATAGGCCGTCGGATTTATATCTAACGGATAGGAAAGAAACTATGGAAATTTTACAAAAATATACCCACACGTCTCTTCATGTTTGCAAATAAGGCCTTCCCTCGTTCAACCTTTTCTCTCACAAGATAATCTACTCATACAAATGCATCTTGATGTTCCGTGCAACGCACGGGAAGCTAGCTAATTTCTTTTAAAATAGTTGTTGCGATAATTGGGTTGAAGTGATATATTTTATGTCTGCCCCGAATGATTTCAGATTCACTAGTAGTAACAAAGAAAAGGTTGCCTTGTTAATTAACACAAAACAGGGTGAAAACTATCACAAGAGGCCCGTAAAAACAAGGCACACTAGGTTCAGCGTCATCGTCACTACAGCTATGCACGCGCGAGAAGTCTACATATCGAGGGGGCTACCGAGCGAGGCACCGATACACAATGTTTGAGAGAGAAACCAATTGATAATTATGATCAGATCGAGTTGTCACCCTTCTGCTGTCATTGTTGGGGGGAGGGAGAGAAAGACGTATCGAGAGTGTGCGCGGTAGGCACAGAGGCACAACTAGCGAGTGTGTGTGCGTGTGTGTGTGTGTTTGAAAGAGGAGCAGATAGATTATTATCAAGATCGATGTGCCACCCTACTCCTTCGGTGTTGGGTAGTGTGTGTGTGTGTATGTTTGAGAGAGAAGCCAGTCGATAGATTAGTATCAAGATCAGGTGTCACCCTATTCCTTCAGTGTTGGGAAGTGTGGGTGTGTGGGGGGCAGTGACACTCCCATATCTCTACTCTTATAAAAAATAGAGTTGGTGATGATGGTGTTCCTGCCATCCTGCAATATAGGCCATCCGATTTACATCCGACGGACAGGACGGAAACTATGGCAATTTTGCAAAAAGATACCCCTCTCCGCATTTGCAAATAAGGCATTCCCTCGTTCATCCTTTTGGCCCACAAGATAAACTTCTCATACAAATGCATCTTGATGTTCCATGCAACGCATGGGCATCTTGCTAGTAGGGAGAAGGAGTTTGTGTGACACATATCTAGCTATATTAAGGGATAGGTAGATAGCATATGTGTGAGAGACATTATTATACTTTGAGACATTAGTGGCTGTGGGTGAGCAGAATTAAAGGAGTGGGCGTGTTAGACATAGAGAGCGTGTGTGTTTCTGTGTGAGAGACTTGTAGGACATGGTAGAAAGACGAATTTAACCCTGGCGGAGGTAGAGAAATACACGAAGTGCGCGTGTGTGATTCCGATGCCCACAGGGAAATGAGATATGTATGTGTGTGAGAGAGATTGCACAATTCATTCATGTATCACTATCTAGCGATCGTGGACGTGCATCGCTTGAACATAAGTCAAAATCTACTTTGTATCGTGGCCAAAGGTACAATATCGATTCAACGCTATAAAGATTGGAAACTCACATATCACATTTTTTTCTATTTAAATAAACCTTTTTAGTTGTGCATGCCAAAGTTACAGTGATGTTTCCTCAAACAACCAATGTAGCTATCATGTACATGCACCATTGTTAATCTTGCATTCAAATTCATTAGTCTTGGATGATTTAAGTTTCTATTTTGAAGTAATATATGTAATATTCATATATGAATTCAACGGGTACGCAATTTATGAAATGGAGGCTATGTAATCATATGAGGTAACACTTTTAAGTAGCTAACTACAATATCCATTTCTTTTTGTGCGCCTCTACACTAACACGTCAATGCATTATGTTTAAAGTAAATGACCAATGGCACTAAATTATCTATGTACACGAGAAATACATAGGCTGAGCGTTTGATCCCTTTTTTGTGAACGTGCCACTACACCCGTACGATTGGCCGCGCCCATGTGAACGTCCAAGTTATCGGCGCATCATCCCGAGTTATTATATTTTTTCTGGGGTGGACTTCACACTTGTTATTAACTGCTGACGCGTGCCCCGTGTACATAGTCTAGCATGACCTTCCCGCTAGCACGGTCCAAAATTAGTTGAAACTGGATACGAACGATCCCGTGGGAGGCAAAATCTCCAGCCTCCTTCTAAAATTTCCGCCACCTTAGTCTTTAGCATGCGAAGTCCTTGGTGAACGGAGACCAACAGTTACAATACCTCCCTCGTCTACATGATAGGTCGGGGCTGCTTTGGTAACTTCCAGTTCCCCCACTACACGGCACCCCCATTTCCTCTCCCCCTCCCGCAAAAACGACTAACTCCACAGCACCAGAGCATCTTACATCACGTCGTCCGTACTTCATCGCCCTTTCTCCCCTCCCCTCTCGAAACCCTAGACTGCTCATCCACCAGCGTACCATAGCCCATTCACTGCCAGCGGCGTCCACCTCGCCAGATCTGCTTCTGCGGCTGCATCTACCCCTCCCACCTCCCCTAGAAACAAGTAGACAACTCATCCACCACTGTACCACAGCCCATTCAGTGTCGGCCTTGTCCACAGCGCTAGATCTGCTTCGCCGGTACTCTCGTCAACCGCCGCACATCTGCAGCGGCTCATTCGTACTCCCCACCGGAGACGCTTCGTCCACACCCCCCGGAGCCGCCCCACCGACGGCCTCTGATCCTCTTCGCCGACACCTTCCTCAACCGTACCGGAGCCGCTTCGCCAACACCTTCCTCAACCCTACCGGAGCCGCTTCGCCGACACCATCGTCAACCCTACCGGAGTAGCTTCGCCTATACCGTTCTCAACCCTGCCGGGGCCGCTTTGCCAACTCACAAGTCCACGGCCTCAGATCCGCTTCCTCGCACCCTCATCCAACCTACCGGAGTAGCTTCTGACGCCCCGTCCATGGCCGCACATCCGCATCGTCGACACCATCCTTAAACCAACCACCGGAGCAGCTTCTGACGCCCCATCCACGGCCACAGATTTGCGTCGTCGACACCATCCTTAACCCAACCACCGGAGCAGCTTCACCTATGCCCTTGTCCACAGCCACAGATCCGCTGCTCCCACACCATAGTCCACCCTACCGGAGCCGCTCCACAAACACCCTATTCGACGGTTCTAGATCTCCTTACTGGACCCCGACAGCCAGTGCAGCGTCATCACCCTCGACGTTTCTAACCTGATTCCCACCGTCTGGAGAGATGCCAAGCACCCACCACAGCCTAGGTACTTGTCACCTTTAAACCCGTCCAGCATCACCTGCCCGATGTACTTCAAATATACTAACCGGTCGTTGTTACCTGTTATGCAGTTGGCAAAAACTACAAGGACGATGTTTCCTCTAGATCTAACAGCTTGGCCAACCAAGATCCTGGACTGAGGCATTGCTATGATCTTGTAAGCGCGTCTCTCTCTTGTATTGTTTTGTGCCTGCCAGCGTGCTTTGCTAGGATTTTCGACCAGTAATCCCTTTGTGCAGACAATGATTTCTACTATTGGCTGCTAAATTAGATATGTAGATGTCATAAATGATACTACCTTGTACCTCCATTCCTAAATATAAGTCTTTCTAGAGATTCCACTATAGGCTACATACGGAGCAAAATGAGTGAATCTACACTCGAAAATGCATCTATATACATCTGTATGTGGTCCATACTGGAATCTCTACAAAGACATATATTTAGGAACTGGAGCAGTACATTACACAAAATCGTAGGTGGCATGTAGGAATTCCAGTGCACTACATTAGGCTCCCTTAGACTGCCTGCTAGTCCAGCATACAGAGTCATGGCTAGTTTATGGTACGCACACAATCGTTAATTGGTGGTTTAAATATGCGCAAGGGATATGCAATGTAGTATCATGTAGAGATGTCTGAAATTAGCCGTGTCAACTTGCAGATAGGGTTACACAATGAAAAAGTACAAGATGTATGTGGCAATTTCATGGAACATCGCAAAAAAAGGAGAGGCGGCGATGAGGCTATATAGTGTGTTATGGTACGTCACTCCTCCATTGCAATCATCGTGACATGTTATTTGTATGCCAGTTCTATTAGCCAAGTTTCTTAGGGACAGTTATTACGAGTTATCCTAAGAAAATAAGCACCTGTGAATATAAGCTCCATGTAATAAGCCAACCAGTTCTTTTCATTGCGTTTTCAGCTTATCTTTGGTATGATCAGTGGAAAGTCTAGGTTGCATTATATTTTTTTCATTTTGCTGCCCATATGGAAATTAATTTGACTTGCAAACATCACAAATTGAACCCAGTGCAGTAATTAATTTGACTTGCAAACATCACTATTTGCTCAAAATGCAAATACAAAGATACCATCTACTTGGCACAATCTACTTTGGTTAATGTTTTCCATAGAGATCCCATTGCCTAATTTAAACGAAGAACGCATGACCCACATTTAAATGAAGAACAATTATTTATTCAAATTCCAGGTGGCTTGTTATTATGGTATAGCAGCACCACCTGAAAGCATCATATAGCAGAAGTTGCAGCTCATCATACAGCAGCAGTCTCCAATTCATCATATACCAGCAGTAGCTCATAGCAATTCATCATATAGTAGCAGCAGGAGCATCTCATAGCAATTCATCATATAGCAGCAACAGGAGCAGCTCATAGCAATTCATCATATAGCAGCAGTAGGAGCATCTTGTAGCAACTCATCATATAGCAGCAGCAGCTCATAGCAATTCATCATATAGCAGCAGCAGCAGCTCATAGCAACTCATCATACAGCAGCAGCAGCTCATAGCAATTCATCATATGGCAGCAGCAGGAGCAGCTCATAGCAATGCATCATATAGCAGCAGCAGAAGCAGCTCATAGCAATTCATCGTATAGTGGATTAGAATGAAAATTTGGCAAAAAATCAGAGGAGATCCTCACCTTGTTGGATGAGCTCATCCTTCAACAGCACCTCAAGGCCATGCATGACCTGGGAGGAGGGGAGGGGGAATAAGGTGCCTTCTTCCACAGTGTGGCATCAGCCATAGTTGTGCAGCGCCCGCCGGAGTAGTGCGTTGGACGAACCACAGTGGAGCAGCTGCTGGAGACCATGAGAATGAGGGGCGGCGCCAGAGGGAGGGCAGCCAGGGAGATTTGCCCCTACCCGCCGGCCATGTAGCCTAGCTGGACATAGCATCGTCGAGGACCAGTCCAGATGGGACCAGTGGCGACGGCTCACTGGAGGAACCCTAGTGCTGCAGGCATGGGATCAAGGTAGAGGGAAAGGGGAGAGGAGATGCAAGCGGGCAGGGCAATGAATGCTTGCATGTTTGTTTTTACTTGAGGGTCAGGTGTGACACGGGCGTCAGCAGTTGCATTTTGAGTGTAATATAGGCAGACAACAGAGTCATTTCACTGTTCCCCTTCCCTTCAATTTTTAGTGAGGTTCTACCTGAAACACCCCCCTCCAAAGCGAAATTAGTTAAGCTCAAGCCCATAACTCAAAAATGACTTATTTACATCTTTTATGGCTTATTTTGACAATATGCCCTGAAAAGGCGAAATCGAACTGGCCCTTAACCTACAATTCAATTGTGTGTGCAATGATGAATCACTGCTGCCTGCTATCTGTACATTTAGGCATCATCATACATGGCATAACCTAATACATGTGCATTCCATTGTAGAGTCTGGAATATGCAATGTTTATGTTAGTTCATACGTTGCACATGATGTTTAAATGCCCCTTAAATCTGGTCAGTCAAGTGATGGTATTTAATCCTCCTTCTTTTCTTCTTTTCTTGATATGTAAGATTTGCTCACACATCTGTTCAATTGCTTGTTTGCATCAGCTAGCCATACTAGGACTGTTTGCTTTGATTACTTGCTGTTCTTGACCTAACACTCTAACAGAGCTTGTCAATGATTTAAACACTAAGGGCTGCTGTAGTGGGGCCTTGTCTAACTCATAGGTGACATAAAGGTTTGGCTGTACACTACAGTAGGCTCTCCAAGAGTACCTGGAGATCCAATTCGAAGGTATGCCTAGTTTTTACATAGTGCAGACATAGTAAATGCTCATTTCATTGTGTGAAAGTGCAAGAGATGCAGCATGTTTCATTATGTGGTGTTGTTTTGTTATAATCTCATCCTTTTGTGTTCACAAACTGGAAAGTATGCATATTTATCTTCCAAGGAGACGAGTAACTAGTTTGTGTCACCTTGTAGAGGGGGTGCAATGAAGATAAGATTGAGGATTTCCAAGTACAATATGTTAGGAAGGAGCCTTGCAAGAGAAGTAGGAGCTGCCCTGAGCCTCTTCAACCTTCTAAGGTAAGTCACTGTATGCAACTCAACAGTTCAATTCCTTGTTTGTTTCAGGCATAGTTAATTTTGTCTTTTCAATTGCTTTATTTGTCCTCAATTAATGAGATGCCCAAATAATCATGCCTGATGTTCAGTACTTGTATCACTATTAGTTGACATAATTAAAGGCCTTACCATTTAATTACTCTGCCGAAGTGTGCCTGAAACTTTGAAGTCTATTAACC
Organism: Triticum urartu; assembly: GCF_003073215.2. Taxonomy (NCBI): domain Eukaryota; kingdom Viridiplantae; phylum Streptophyta; class Magnoliopsida; order Poales; family Poaceae; genus Triticum; species Triticum urartu. The sequence continues at coordinate 39,255,636 of NC_053022.1, forward strand.
AACTATTATTGCATGAGGCTCACAATCTAGTTTATACTACGCTAATGATTGCATAATTTTGCCTGCTGTAGTATGTTTGTATGAAACCCTCTAATGTTCATTATGCTCCCTAAGACTTTAATTGAGGCATAGAATGGCCAACTGCTTGCTTACTTATACGCAACATGCTGGCTAAATTTGTAACTTGTCTGTGTTTTTGATTGGGCCCCAACAGCATGCTCCTCTGGTGAGCTAAGAGGGATTTCTGTATGCAGGCTGCACAGACTATCTTTTTTATAATTTTTAAAATATCACCTGCTTATGCTTCATGACGTGTAACATTTTTTTTGAAAGTGACCGGTAACATTATTGTTAGTCCTGTTTTGCCATGCAGTATAAAATAGTGTCTTGTTCGCTTCACTGTTGTAACTATATTTTTGCCCTAGGCATGTGTACTTACAGAAACATTTCAGGATGAAGTGACATCAACACAAAGATCTGCAAGCAGTGCGGCATGGCTGTTACCGAATGATTATGGATTGGAATTGGAATGTGCTGATGTTCTCGAGCATCAACTAGAGGTGGCAAGACAACGTGTACATGATTGTCAACGTATAATCAACAAGTTGAGACTAGACATGCAGGTATTAGATGCAGGAGTCAAAAAATGAAACAAGACACTAAGGTAACCATGAAGGAATTGGAGATTTTGCAGACTGAAATTTGTGCTATCTGAATCCGACCAATCCTATTTTCTAAAGAGATTATAGTTCAAATGGAGTTAAGTTAATGCGCGTCCATGATGTATGAGCTGTATTTGCCCAGTGTATGTAATTTGCTGTTTGTGTATGCTTTTTTATCACCTGTGCCGAACCATAATGTCCAGTGGGTATAATCGGCTATAATTTCTTTATTGTATAGTGTAGGATTATTCTACCTTTCTATGCCTTGATCTCTTTGTTTTATAGTGTATGCTTTTTAGAGGTGATAGTATTGAGTAGGATAATTCTTTGAATATGCTATATCGTTCAAACAGGGGCCAACTCGCCCGACCATGGCCCTTCACGGGCCGTCGGATCCATGGGCCTTCTATGTCTCATAGGATCCATGGGCCTTCTATGTCTTGTAGGATCCATGGGCCTTCTACGTCTCGTAGGATCCATGGGCCTTCTACGTCTCGTAGGATCCATGGGCCTTCTACGTCTCGTAGGATCCATGGGCCTTGTACGTCTCGTAGGATCCATGGGCCTTCTACGTCTCGTAGGATCCATGGGCCGCCGACTCATTTATGGGTCTTGTACGGGCCTTTAATGGGCCGTAGACAGGCCTTTAATGGAAATCGTACGTTTTATGGGATGACCATAATGGGCCGTTAATAGGCCGTATTTGGTGATGCTATGAAAATGGCCCAACAGACTAACGGTCCACAAACGGGCCGACTGTAACGACGGGCTGAATTTGGCCCACAAGCAGAAAATGTCAGTAACGGGCCGTAAGTAACCGAATGCTGCAAATGAGCCCAAGAATAAATGGGCCCTCAGAAGACCGAAAGTTAACTTGGGATGGAAATGGCCCAACGGAATAAGGGGTTGTTAATGGGTATAAAGTGATACACTATTCATTACGGGCCAGTTTCACCACGGGCCATTAATGGGTGTAAAGTAATACACTGTTCATTACGGGCCAGTTTCAGCACGGGCCGCTAATGGGCCAAGAGTTACAAAGGGCCTCATATGGGCCGAAATACGTCATGGGCTATACATGGGCCAGAAGTGAAAACGGGCTGGAATCATATTGGATGGCCCAGATGACGCTACTAGGCCTAATTCGGATAGGGCGTAACGGGCCTTGGGTTAGCGGGCTGTAAATGGGCTATATGCGAACAGGTCGTGAACAAGCTTTCCATGGGCCGGCCCGCCAGCTTTTGACCAAGTCAAACGGGCCGGCCTTTTCACAGGAATGGGCCACTGTTGGGCCGTGCCATGTGTCGATGTATCATAGGCGCCTTCTGCCAGTGAGTGGATGACATCTGTCCCAACGATGAGCCGACATGTGTTTCCTCTAGCCAATGATGATTTTGCATGTGGAAATCCCCATTGGTCGGGGCTGTTAACGGGTTATCGGATCCAAAACCCGACCCGATAGCTTAACAGCGTTCCGTTACGGTGGATGCCACGTGTCGGTCACCCTTGACGAAAGCACTTCTATGACACATGATTTATCGTCATGGAAGTGGGCACTTCCGTGATGATAATTTTGGTAATGTCATGGAACACTTCTACCACAGCACAGGTATGACTATCTTGATTCTATCATAAATTTGTCATGGATGTGCATGCATGACAAAAAACACGACCTACTATGACAAACACGTATCATCACGGAAGTGTATTTTTTGTACTGCTTCATCCTATGCCTCCTACGGATTGATAAACCTTAGGTCATCCACTTCAGGGAAATTTGCTACTGTCCTACAAACCTCTGCACTTGGAGGCCCAACAACGTCTACAAGAAGAAGGTTGTGTAGTAGACATCATTTTGTTGAAGTTATCGGCAACTAGCAGAAGCCTTATGGTTGTCTCTTTATTGCATAAGATGCAAGTGCCATGTAATTGCTTTACTCTATCGCTATGCGATAGCAATAGTTGCAAAAGAAATAGCTGGTGAGATGACCATGTGACGACACGTTGACAAAATATCAAGATGATGGAGATCATGGTGTCATGTCGGTAACAATGGAGATCATGACAGTACTTTGGAGAGATCAAAGGCACAAGATGATGATGGCCATATCATGTCACATATTTTTGATTGCGTGTGATGTTTATCTTTTATACATCTTATTTTGCTTAGTTCGGCGGTAGCTTTATAATATGATCTCTCACTAAATTTCAAGATAAAAGTGTTCTCCTTGAGTATGCACCGTTGCCAAAGTTTGTCGTGCCGAGACACCACGTGATGATCGGGTGTGATAAGCTCTACGTTCATCTACAACGGGTGCAAGCCAATTTTGCACACGCAGAATACTCGGGTTAAACTTGACGAGCCTAGCATATGCAGATATGGCCTCGGAACACTGAGACCGAAAGGTCGAGCGTGAATCATATAGTAGATATGATGAACATAGTGATGTTCACCATTGAAAACTACTCCATCTCACGTGATGATCGGACATGGTTTAGTTGATTTGGATCACGTGATCACTTAGATGATTAGAGGGATGTCTATCTAAGTGGGAGTTCTTAAGTAATATGATTAATTGAACTTTAATTTATCATGAAATTAGTCCTGGTAGTATTAGCATATCTATGTTGTAGATCAATAGCTCGCGTTTAGCTCCCTGTTTTATTTTTGATATGTTCCTAGTGAAAAATAAGTTGAAAGATGTTAGTAGCAAAGATCCAGACTAGCTCCGTGATCTGAGGATTATCCTCATTGCTGCACAGAAGTATTATGTCCTTGATGCACCGCTAGGCGATAGAACTATCGCAGGAGCAGATGTAGACGTTTTGAACGTTTTGACAAAAGCTCGGAATGATAACTACTTGATAGTTTAGTGCACCATGCTTTACGGCTTAGAACCGGTAATTCAAAAATGTTTTGAACGCCACGGAGCATATAAGATGTTCCAAGAGTTGAAATTGGTATTTCATACTCATTCCTGTGTTGAGAGGTATGAGACCTCTGACATTACTTTGGCTACAAGATGGAGAAGAATAGCTCAACCAATAAGCATGTGCTCAGATTGTCTGAGTACTACAATCACTTGAATCAAGTGGGAGTTAATCTTCCAGATAAGATAGTGATTGACAGAGTTCTCTAGTCACTATCACCAGGTTGCTAGAACTTCGTGATGAACTATATTATGCAAGGGATAACTGAAACGATTCCCAAGCTCTTCGTGATGCTGAAATCGACGAAGGTAGAAATCAAGAAAAGCATCAAGTATTGATGGTTAAAAAGACCACTAGTTTCAAGAAAAGGGAAAAGGGAAGAAGGGGAACTTCAAGAAGAACGGAAAGCAAGTTTCTGCTCAAGTGAAGAAGCCCGAGTCTGGACCTAAGCCTGAGACTAAGTGCTTTTACTGCAAAGGAACTAGTCACTCATACGTCTCCAATGTATCTATAATTTTTGATTGCTCCATGCTATATTATCTACTATTTTGGGCAATATTGGGCTTTATTTTCCACTTTTATATTATTTTTGGGACTAACCTATTAACTGGAGGGCTAGCCTAGATTTGCTGTTTTATGCCTATTTCAGTGTTTCGAAGAAAAGGAATATCAAACGGAGTCGAAACAAAATGAAATCAACTGGAGAAGTTATTTTTGGAAGGAAACCTACCGGATGGACTTGGACCCTACGTCAGAAGATGAAGGAGGAGCTCACGAGGGTAGGGGCACGCCCACCCCCCTGCGGCGTGCCCCCCTGCCTCGTGACCCCCCTTCGGTCCACCGACGTACTCCTTTCACACATATATACCTACGTATCGTAAAACTTCCAGAACGCACAATAGATCAGGAGTTCCGTCGCCAGAAGCCTCCGTAGCCACCGAAAGCCAATCTAGACCCATTCTGGCACCCTGCCGGAGGGGGCAATCCTTCTCCGGTGGCCATCTTCATCATCCCGGTGCTCTCCATGATGAGGAGGGAGTAGTTCTCCCTCGGGGCTGAGGGTATGTACCAGTAGCTATGTGTTTGATCTCTCTCTCTCGTGTTGTTGATTTGGCACGGTCTTGATGTATCGTGAGCTTTGCTATTATAGTTGGATCTTATGTTTCTCCTCCCCCTCTTCTCTCTTGTAATGAATTGAGTTTCCCCTTTGAAGTAATCTTATCGGATTGAGTCTTTAAAGATTTGAGAACACTTGATGTATGTCTTGCTGTGGATATCTGTGGTGACAATGGGATATCACATGATTCACTTGATGTATGTTTTGGTGATCAACTTGTGGGTTCCTCCCATGAACCTATGCATAGGGGTTGGCACATGTTTTCATCGTGATTCTCCGGTAGGAACGTTGGGGCACTCTTTGAGGTCCTTTGTGTTGGTTGAATAGATGAATCTGAGATTGTGTGATGCATATCGTATAATCATACCCACGGATACTTGAGGTGACATTGGAGTATCTAGGTGACATTAGGGTTTTGGTTGATTTGTGTCTTAAGGTTTTATTCTAGTAGGAACTCTAGGGCTGTTTGTGACACTTATAGAAATAGCCCAACGGATTGATTGGAAAGAATAACTTTGAGGTGGTTTCGTACCCTACCATAATCTCTTCGTTCATTCTCCGCTATTAGTGACTTTGGAGTGACTCTTTGTTGCATGTTGAGGGATAGTTATGTGATCCAATTATGTTAGTATTGCTGAGAGGACTTGCCCTAGTGAAAGTATGAACCCTAGGCCTTATTTCCTAGCATTGCAATACCGTTTACGCTCACTTTTATCACTTGCTACCTTGCTGTTTTTATTATTTCAGATTACAAATACCTTTATCTACCATCCATATACCACTTGTATCACCATCTCTTCGCCGAACTAGTGCACCTACACAATTTACCATTGTATTGGGTGTGTTGGGGACACAAGAGACTCTTTGTTATTTGGTTGCAGGGTTGCTTGAGAGAGACCATCTTCATCCTACGCCTCCTACGGATTGATAAACCTTAGGTCATCCACTTGAGGGAATTTGCTACTGTCCTACAAACCTCTGCACTTGGAGGCCCAACAATGTATACAAGAAGAAGGTTGTGTAGTAGACATCAGTCACTGGAAGTGGAACTGCCCCAATTATTTGGCGGATAAGAAGGATGGCAAAGTGAACAAAGATATATTGGATATACATGTTATTGATGTGTACTTTACTAGTGTTTATAGCAACCCCTCGGTATTTGATACTAGTTCAGTTGCTAAGAGTAGTAACTCGAAACGGGAGTTGCAGAATGAACAAAAACTAGTTAAGGGTGAAGTGATGGTGTGTGTTGGAAGTAGTTCCAAGAATGATATGATCATCATCGCACACTCCCTATACTTTCGGGATTAGTGTTGAACCTAAATAAATGTTATTTGGTGTTTGTGCTGAGCATGAATATGATTTGATCATGTTTATTGCAATACTATTATTCATTTAAGTTACAGAATAATTGTTGTTCTGTTTACATGAATAAAACCTTCTATGGTTATACACCCAATGAAATTCGTTTGTTGGATCTCGATCATAGTGATACACATATTCATAATATTGAACCCAAAAGATGCAAAGTTAATAATGATAGTGCAACTTATTTGTGGCACTGCCGTTTGGGTCATATTGGTGTAAAGCGCATGAAGAAACTCCATGATGATGGGCTTTTGGAATCACTTGATTATGAATCAGTTGATGCTTGCGAACCATGCCTCATGGGCAAGATGACTAAGACTCCGTTCTCCGGAAAAATGGAGCAAGCAACAAACTTGATGGAAATAATACGTACTGATGTATGCAGTCCGATGAGTGTTGAGACTCGCGGTGGGTATCATTATTTTCTGACCTTCACATATGATTTGAGCAGATATGGGTATATCTACTTGATGAAACATAAGTCTGAAACATTTGAAAAGTTCAAAGAATTTCAGATTGAAGTGGAAAAACATCATAACAAGAAAATAAAGTTTCTACAATCTGATCGCGGAGACGAATATTTGAGTTACGAGTTTGGTCTTCAACGAAAACAATGTGGAATTGTTTCACAAATTCATGCCACCTAGAACACCACAATATAATGGTGTGTCTGAACGTCATAACCGTACTTCATTGGATATAGTACAATCTATGATGTCTCTTACCGATTTGCCACTATCGTTTTGGGGTTATGCATTAGAGACAGCTACATTCACGTTATTGATACATCTCCAACGTATCTATAATTTTTGATTGCTCCATGCTATGTTATCTACTGTTTTGGGCAATATTGGGCTTTATTATCCACTTTTATATTATTTTTGGGACTAACCTATTAACCGGAGGCCCAGCCCAGAATTGCTGTTTTTTTGCCTATTTCAGTGTTTCGAAGAAAAGGAATATCAAACGGAGTCGAAACGGAACGAAATCAACTAGAGAAGTTATTTTTGGAAGGACACCTATCGGATGGACTTGGACCCCACGTCAGGAGCCAAGGGAGGTGCTCACGAGGGTGGGGGCGCCCCCCCCCTAGGGCACGCCCCCCTACCTCGTGGGGCCCCCGAAGCTCCACGGACGTACTTCCTGCACCCATATATACTCACGTACCCTAAAACTTCCAGAACGCACAATAGATCGGGAGTTCTGCCGCCAGAAGCCTCCGTAGCCACCGAAAACCAACCTAGGCCCGTTCCGGCACCCTGCCGGAGGGGGCAATCCTTCTCCAGTGGCCATCTTCATCATCCCGGTGCTCTCCATGACGAGGAGGGAGTAGTTCTCCCTCGGGGCTGAGGGTATGTACCAGTAGCTATGTGTTTGATCTCTCTCTCTCGTGTTCTTGAGGTGATACGATCTTGATGTATCGCGAGCTTTGCTATTATAGTTGGATCCTATGATGTTTTCTCCCCCCTCTACTCTCTTGTAATGGATTGAGTTTCCCCTTTGAAGTTATCTTATCGGATTGAGTCTTTATAGATTTGAGAACACTTGATGTATGTCTTGTCGTGCGTATCTGTGGTGACAATGGGGTACCACGTGATTCACTTGATGTATGTTTTGGTGATCAACTTGCGGGTTCCGCCCATGAACCTATGCATAGGGGTTGGCACACGTTTTCGTCGTGATTATCCGGTAGGAACTTTGGGGCACTCTTTGAGGTTCTATGTGTTGGTTGAATAGATGAATCTGAGATTGTGTGATGCATATCGTATAATCATACCCACGGATACTTGAGGTGACATTGGAGTATCTAGGTGACATTAGGGTTTTGGTTGATTTGTGTCTTAAGGTGTTATTCTAGTATGAACTCTAGGGTTGTTTGTGACACTTATAGGAATAGCCCACCGGATTGATTGGAAAGAATAACTTTGAGGTGGTTTCATACCCTACCATAATCTCTTCGTTCGTTCTCCGCTATTGGTGACTTTGGAGTGACTCTTTGTTGCATGTTGAGGGATAATTATGTGATCCAATTATGTTATTATTGTTGAGGGAACTTGCACTAGTGAAAGTATGAACCCTAGGCCTTGTTTCAACACATTGCAATACCATTTACGCTCACTTTTATCATTAGTTACCTTGCTGTTTTTATATTTTTAGATTACAAAAACTATTATCTACTATCCATATACCACTTGTATCACCATCTCTTCGCCGAACTAGTGCATCTATACAATTTACCATTGTATTGGGTGTGTTGGGGACACAAGAGACTCTTTGTTATTTGGTTGCAGGGTTGCTTGAGAGAGACCATCTTCATCCTACGCCTCCTACGGATTGATAAACCTTAGGTCATCCACTTGAGGGAAATTTGCTACTGTCCTACAAACCTCTGCACTTGGAGGCCCAATAACGTCTACAAGAAGAAGGTTGTGTAGTAGACATCAGTTATATAGGGCACCGTCTAATCCATTGAGACGACACCGTACGAACTATGGTTTGGCTAGAAACCTAAGTTGTCGTTTCTTAAAGTTTGGGGTTGTGATGCTTATCTGAAAAAGTTTGAGCCTGATAAGCACAAACCTAGATCAGAAAAGTGTGTCTTCATAGGATACCCAAAAGAAATTGTTGGGTACTCCTTCTATCACAGATCTGAAAGGTAATATCTTTGTTGCTAAAGACTGGATCCTTTCTTGAGAAGAAGTTTCTCTCGAAAGAAGTGAGTCGGAGGAATGTAGAACTTGATAAAGTAATTGTACCTTCTCTAGAATTGGAAAGTAGTTCATCACATAAATCAGTTCTAGTGATCTCTACACCAATTAGTGAGGAAGCTAATGATGATGATCATGAAACTTCATATGAAGTTACTACCAAACCTCGTAGGAGAACCAGAGTATGGTCCGCACCAGAGTGGTACGGAAATCCTTTCTGGAAGTCATGCTACTAGACCATGACGAACCTACGAACTATGAGGAAGCGATGATGAGCCCAGATTCCGTGAAATGGCTTGAGGCCATGAAATCTGAGATGGGATCCATGTATGAGAACAAAGTGTGGACTTTGGTTGACTTGCCCGATGATCGGCAAGCCATAGAAAATAAATGGATCTTCAAGAGGAAGACGGACGCTGATAGTAGTGTTACTATCTACAAAGCTAGACTTGTCAAAAAAGGTTTTGACAAAGTTCAAGGTGTTAACTACGATGAGATTTTCTCACTCGTAGCGATGTCATGTTAGCAAATTGCCACATTTTATGAAATCTGGCAAATGGATGTCAAAACTACATTCCTTAATGGATTTCCTAAAGAAGAGTTGTATATGATGCAACCAGAAGGTTTTGTCGATCCTAAAGGTACTAACAAAATGTGCAAGCTCCAGCGATCCATCTATGGACTGGTGCAAGCATCTCAGAGTTGGAATATACACTTTGATGAGTTGATCAAAGCATATAGTTTTATACAGACTTGTGGTGAAGCATGTATTTACAAGAAAGTGAGTGGGACCACTACAACATTTCTGATAAATATATGTGAATGACATATTGTTCATTGGAAATAATGTAGAATTTTCTGGAAAGCATAAAGGAGTATTTGAAAGGAGTTTTTCAAATAAAGACCTCGGTGAAGCTACTTACATATTGAGCATCAAGATCTATAGAGATAGATCAAGACGCTTGATATGTTTTTTCAATGAGTACACACCTTGACAAGATTTTGAAGTAGTTCAAAATAGAACAGTCAAAGAAAGAGTTCTTACTTGTGTTACAAGGTGTGAAATTGAGTAAGCCTCAAAGCCCGACCATGGCAGAAGATAGAAAGAGAATGAAAGTCATTCCCTATGCCTCAGCCATAGTTTCTATAAAGTATGACATGTTGTGTACCAGATCTATTGTATACCCTACACTGAGTTTAGAAAGGGAGTACAATAGTGATCTAGGAGTAGATCACTAGACAATGGTCAAAGTTATCCTTAGTGGAATAAGGATATGTTTCTTGATTATGGAGGTGACAAAAGGTTCATCATAAAGGGTTATGTCGATGCAAAATTTGACACCCAGATGACTCTAAGTCTCAATATGGATACATTTTGAAAGTGGGAGCAATTAGCTAGAGTAGCTCCATGCAGAGCATTGTTGGCATAGAAATTTGCAAAATACATACGGATCTGAATGTGGCAGACCCATAGACTAAACTTATCTCACAAGCAAAACATGATCACACCTTAGTACTCTTTGGGTGTTAATCACATAGAGATGTGAACTAGATTATTGACTCTAGTAAACCCTTTGGGTGTTGGTCACATGATGATATGAACTATGGGTGTTAATCACATGGAGATGTGAACTATTGGTGTTAAATCACATGGCGATGTGAACTAGATTATTGACTCTAGTGCAAGTGGGAGACTGAAGGGAATATGCCCTAGAGGCAATAATAAAGTTATTATTTATTTCCTTATATCATGATAAATGTTTATTATTCATGCTAGAATTGTATTAACCGGAAACTTAGTACATGTGTGAATACATAGACAAACAAAGTGTCACTAGTATGCCTCTACTTGACTAGCTCGTTGATCAAAGATGATTATGTTTCCAAGGCATAGACATGAATTGTCACTTGATTAATGGGATCACATCATTAGGAGAATGATGTGATTGACTTAACCCATTCCGTTAGCTTAGCACTTGATCGTTTAGTATGTTGCTATTGCTTTCTTCATGACTTATACATGTTCCTATGACTATGAGATTATGCAACTCCCGTTTACCGGAGGAACACTTTCTGTGCTACCAAACGTCACAACGTAACTGGGTGATTATAAAGGTGCTCTACAGGTGTCTCCAAAGGTACTTCTTGAGTTGGCGTATTTCGAGATTAGGATTTGTCACTCCGATCGTCAGAGAGGTATCTCTGGGCCCACTCGATAATACACATCACTATAAGCCTTACAAGCATTGTAACTAATTAGTTAGTTGCGGGATCATGTATTACGGAACGAGTAAAAAGACTTGCCGGTAACAATATTGAACTAGGTATTGAGATACCGACGATCGAATCTCGGGCAAGTAACATACCGATGACAAAGGGAACAATGTATGTTGTTATGCGGTTTGACCGATAAAGATCTTCGTAGAATATGTAGGAGCCAATATGAGCATCCAGGTTCCACTATTGGTTATTGACCGGAGACATTTCTCGGTCATGTCTACATAGTTCTCGAACCTGTAGGGTCCGCACGCTTAACGTTCGGTGACGATTTGTATTATGAGTTTATGTGTTTTTATGTACTGAAGGTAGTTCATAGTCCCGGATGAGATCGGGGACATGACGAGGAGTCTCGAAATGGTCGAGAAGTAAAGATCAATATATTGTACGACTATATTCGGACATCGGAAAGGTTCCGAGTGATTCGGGTATTTTTCGGAGTACGGGAGAGTTACGGGAATTCGCTGGGGAGTATATGGGCCTTATTGGGCTTTAGGGGAAAGAGAGAGGAGAGGCTCCGCCCCCCCCCCCAATGCTTAGTCTGAATTGGACTAGGGGGAGGGGCGGCACCCCTCCTTCCTTCTCTTCTCTTTTCCCTTTCCTTCTCTCCTACTCATACTACTTGGAAGGGCTCCTAGTTCTACTAGGAAAGGGGGAATCCTACTCCCGGTGGGAGTAGGACTCCCCTAGGGCGTTCCATAAAGAGGGCCGGCCCTCCCCCTCCTCCACTCCTTTATATACGGGGAGGGGGCACCCCTTGGAGACACAACAATTGATCATTGATCTCTTAGCCGTGTGCGGTGCCCCCTCCACCATAATCCACCTCGATCATATCGTAGCGGTGCTTAGGCGAAGCCCTGCGTCGGTAGCATCATCATCACCATCACCACGCCGTCGTGCTGACGAAACTCTCCTGTGTAGGTTTTCTGGATCGGAGCTCGCGGGACGTCATCGAGTTGAACGTGTGCAGAACTTGGAGGTGTCGTGCATTCGGTACTTGGATCGGTCAGATCATGAAGATGTATGACTACGTCAACCACGTTGTGCTAACGCTTCCGCATTCGGTCTACGAGGGTACCTAGACACACTCTCCCCTCTCGTTGCTATTCATCACCATGATCCTGCATGCGCGTAGGAATTTTTTTGAAATTACTATGTTCCCCAATAGTTTGACTTTTCCTAGCTAGTGGTTGAATCTTGGAAAACTTTTGATGTTTCTCTGATTAAATAGATACTTATGTACCTACAAATGATTTTTGGAAAAAATAAGGAGCAAACTATGAGGCAGCTACAGTTCAAATTTGACCCGCTTCCTACTGAATCGGCAGGAATTTGTCGTTTTCACCAGAGGTGGATCAAGGCTTTTGACACCCAACCATTTGGTCAATTGTGAATTAAATATGGCCTAGTACTTTAGAAAATTGATTTGGTCCAATTTCGCAACAAATATATGGTAGGTCCTTCACAAAAAACTCAATTCGGGCACTCGAAAAATGGAAAATGAATTTTCCGTGCAAAGAAAATGAGAACTTCCTTATCCAACATTATTTGGAATTCCAACATGCACCCTTGTGCACAATATGAGATCATTTGAAGAAACTATGCCATGAATGTGGCCATAACATTGATCATTTGCCTTGAAAACCCTGAATCTTCACACATGATAGCTCATTTCTGAGAACACTTTTTAAAAATAATTACCGTATTACAAGTTTATTATTTTTCTTGGTAACTTGGTCACATATAATGACACAATGCGAAGTTTTTCCAAATTTTTTGATTTTTTTTAATTCTTTATGCCTGTTTCAAAATGCGGTCAAAATGGCAGGCATGACCATTCCTAGCTAGTGGTTGAATATTGGAATTTTTTGGTGTTTCTCTGAGTAAATAGATACTTATGTACCTATAAATGTTTTTTGGAAAAAATAAAGAGCAAATTATGACGCAGCTGTAGTTCAATTTTGACCCGTTTCCTACAGAATCGGCGGAAATTTGTCTTTTTCACGAGAGGTGGATCAAAGCTTTTGACACCCAACCATTTGGTCAATTGTGCATTAAATATGGCCTAGTATTTTAAAAAATTGATTTGGTACAATTTTGCAACAAATATATGGTAGGTCCTTCACAAAAAACTCATTTTGGGCACTCAAAAAATGGAAAATGTATTTTTCGTCCAAAGAAAATGAAAACTTCCTTAGGCAACATTGTCTGCCATTCCAAGATGCATCCTCGTACACAATATGAGATCATTTGAACAAACTATGCCATGGATGCGGCCATATCATTGGCATTTGCCTTGAAAGCCATGAAACTTCACGCATGATAGCTCATTTTTTGAGAAAACTTTTTAAAGACAATTGTTGTAGCCTAAGTTTGGTGTTTTTTTCTGGAAACTAGGTCACATATAATGACACAATGCGAATGTTTTTCATTTTTTAATGAATTTCCTATGCCGATTTCAAAATGTGATCAAATTTGATCGCGCGACCGTTCTTAGTTAGGTGCTTAATAATGCAAAACTCTTGGTTTGTCCATGATGAAATAGCTACTTTTGTAACTAAAAATGTTTTTTTGAAAAAATAAATATAAAACTATGAAACACATATTCTATATCTAAATAGCTAGCCCCCACTAGCCTATTTCTCTCAACATGCAAGTATGCCACCTTATCATTCAATATGCATGGAGGAAGGTCCACCACAACATGCAATCATGCATAATAAAAAACCACCTCAACATGCAAACGTGCATGAGAATTTACATTCTATTATGATATTTACATTATACAATAATCAAACACCACAAATCATATTTATTTTCAGCTTCTCATATTATATATTCTTCAAATATTCATGTTCCATACAACCAATTCTAACTGAATATGTTGCAAAACATTCCCGCAACAACGTGCGGGCTATCATCTAGTGTAGTTCAAATTTGACCCGCTTCTTGCCGAATTGGCTGTTTCACAAAATAGCTAGAAAGATCGGAAATGCAATCAAATTGGTAATCATCCATGAAAGGTGGTCTAACTTAAGTGAAAATCTTAGTGATGCCATTTTGTGAAATATTTTGGGTAGCTGCTTCAACCCCCCTGTTTTTAGCACTAAGAAGAGTAATCTTTAATAGCTCATTTTTTGAACAAATCAGGACACAGCGCACGGATCACCCCTTTATTCGATCTGACCCGTCCTCCTGTTGATCCAGCATCTCTCCATCCCCTCCTTCCGGAGAAACCCTAGGGCGCTACTGTCTCCCTCTCCCCGATCCAAATCCCTCCTCCGCCGCCCCTCCTCCCCCATCCAGATCCAGATCCCTCCCCCACCCCTCTTGTCCACTCCCGCAGCCGACGCCCCACCCTCACCGTCGACGACCCACACCACCGCCGCACACCACCGCGCCCTCCCCTCACCCTGGCCCAATTCAATCCAATCCCGCGCGCACACCGCTACCGCCGCCGTCGACCCCTTCCTCCCTCCCCTCCCTCGCACCCATGGCGTTCGCGCTCAAGGCCTCCGCCTCCCCCACCCTCACCACTGCCTCCTCGGCGGCGTTCCCCTCCTTCTTAGCCGCCTCCGTGGCGCCAAGGGGCCGCACCGCCGCGGCCAGGAGAGTATAGCTCTATGGGGCCGCACCCACGACCTGCTACCCCGCGCCCGCGCCAACTCCGGCGCTGCTCCACCCACGCCCGTGCCACCCGCCGCTCTCGCCCCGGCGCCGAGGCCGTCCCCATCCACCATGACTTGGATGCCAAGTGGGATGCCTGCCTCGACCTCTCCATCCGTCGCATCGCATACGCCCCTCGCCGGCTTCAGGGGCCTCATCCTCTTCTGTAAGATCCCCTCCGTCCCACCTCTCCCTTCCCCTCGCTGCATCGCGAGATCTGTTCGCTGCGCCTCCATTTGTATCTCGAGATATATTAGGCCAGCTGCCTTTTCTTTGATCGAAAGGTTGGAGTCACGGATGAGTTGAACTCTCCCCGTTTATCCTAAGATGACATACTTGCTTTCTTTCTCTGGCCTGATTACTAGAGTTATAAGCCATAGTTCTGAGTACAAGCCATATAAATAACAGAAGAAAACCATGAACCAAATTACCAGAAGTCATCTGCTGGAGTGCTTTCCTGACTTTAATAGATGTAGAATTGATACCATCACAGAGACCCTTGTCAGATGTAATGGCTACCATAACATTCTTCTTGACATTTACCCATGGCACTTAACAACTGCAGCAAGACCGTACTGCACTACTGCTGAACTGGTGGCCTGGCTATGCTCTGTACCTTGATTTGGTTTTAAGTAGAAAGGAGTGCCTTAGTACCATTTCTGTCATGTGGTGTTAGTACTTAGCATTCCGTTCTGTTTTGTGTTGTACTCCAATTAGGTGCTTGAAATTTCGTTAGTACCTCCAAAAATATCTCATGCTTTTAAGATGTGCCATTGTGTTGATATATTTTATCTTTATTTTTCTTTACATTTTATATGTTGTACATATCTTGGTTTGAACTAGATAAGGATGATCCTTTACCTAGATGATAAACAATTAACTAGCTCGTCCTAAGCTATGATCTACAAATTTCTTGATGGACACGTACTACTTTGGTGGACATCATGATCCTTTCCCCGGATGATCAACAATGAACATGTTGAGCGCTATAATTTCTCTTGGGAGAAACCAAGCCAGGACTCTGATCTGCATAGTAGCATAGATTTTTGTTCTTTATTGCTTGCTACTGTTTTGTAGTTTGTTATCTTTCTTTGGCACCATGAATGTCTTTTTTAATGTTTTGATATGCCCATTATGTGGTGAAAATTGATTACTAGTGGATCTATTCATATGGCCATCGAGTATGAGTCATAGTAATTCTCAAATTCTGCAAATAGATGTAGGTTTCTCTGTGCTAGATTTACTACACATTCTCAAATTCTCCAACATTCTATTTGTTTTCAATGTGCCATTCGATTTGGAGGATATGATGATCCTTTCCTGATGATTGGCAATGAACATGCTGAGCGCTATTATTTCTCTTCACAGAAACCAAGCCAGTATTCGGATCCTCCTAGCCATTGCACATGCCTGTATTCATATTGCCATTGTGGATAGTTCTATGCTTTAATAATTCTCCTGATATATCACTGTTTATTAGTAGGAGATTTCTTCTGCTTGGCCATAACAGCAATTTCATGTTGTTTCTTTTGTAATTCAATGGTTGACAATCTGATATCAAATAATGTGGTTCCTTTCTTGTTTGTTTTGATACCCATATACCTGCCCTGTATTAGCTCTTCCCTTTAATGCATGCTGGAAAGTAATGTTACACTTCTATTTGTAGACGACAACGATAATGTCTTGCTCTGGTTGCTGTTGTTCAGTTTATATTCGAGTGTGCATGATTTTATCTATAGTTGGCACTATGGATATAGCTATGTGTGTAATCTGAGTTGTTTCTATTATTGTTCTATCCATTTTATTGTGTTACCTTAAGCTGTCATGTTAAGGCAAACCTGAGAACACTTGCTTATGAGAACCAACTGCATTTCTTAGATATATCCAAGTGTGATGTACTGTTACTATGGCGTATGTGAGATTAGAATTTAAGTGCCATCATTCATCTTATGCTATCTTATCCTCCGTGATAACTGTTGACTTGCAAGATACAATGTTGAATTACTATATGATGCATGTTTGTGATGTTAGTATGCGTGCTTTGACTAGTAATATTAGATCTTGCCTATTAAAGATGCATATTTCTTAACGAATTTTTGTCATGTTGCATAATAGTCTTGATTATTTGTCATTATTGACATGCATGCTAATTAAATTGTGCAGGATGGTGGTCGGTTGTCAATAAGGAATGGAAATTGATGGAGATCTCTACGTGTGCGTAGTTTGTATACCATGCAAGCTGGTAGCAGATTGATCAAGACGTCAACAACAAGAAAATACTATCCGTGTCATGCAGAAGTGCACCACAAAGAAGAGCATCGGTCCATCTACTTCTTGCTGCTCCGACCCAAGTGCTGGCTGACACCATGGAAGGTATCTCTCTCCCTCTCATCATGCTCTACCCTGGGTATAATCCTATTTGCTTACTACACCACCACATTAGCCATCAAATTTGTGACAAGAAAACTGAAACCCTCTTCCTTTCTTCCGAGAGGACAGGTCAGGTCCTTGCTTGCTAGATTTGATCTATTTATCTGCATTGTGAAGTAACAACGGTTCTTTGGTCCATGTTAAGATGTCAATAAACTATTTGTTTGTTGAAACAACCATCAGTCACTCTCAGATTCTGTTGACTGATTTCTGTTGCTAGTATAGTTTAAGCTTCTTTGCCATGTATTTCATTAGGATGTGAACAATCTACTACATGCTCACAAAGCTATTGACTTACATTTTTTGTTTCTTTGCTGTCAATGTTTGCCAAGCTATTTAAACGATGATGACAAACTGAAATCATGAATACTCATATAGAAACTTGAACAACCATCTTGTTTAATTTGGTGATGTTCCTCCATGCTAAGAGCTAATCTGCTGCATTGTTATTCAACTTTCATTGACAGTTTTAGTTTCGCTGAAATCATGTTTTCTTTTCTATGCTTATGTCTGTGGACGAACACTACTAGCTCCAGAAGGACCGACATTACCATCAAGTACACCATCGAGGTAATTCACCAATCCATCATCAACTATGCTTTGCTCTCCTTAGTTTTGCTCTTTGCTATAAAGCACAAATAAAATTTAAGCTATGTAGATTAATTGATCTGAAGAGGGTCAAAGAGGATGTGACAACATGTTTACTGCCTTATAATCTTCTGCTTGATCTGACACTATTTACGTCCAAACCTTTTTTGCTTGTTGTCATCACCCATTTGTTGGGCTATATAAGTGTATCTGTTATCCAATTTGCTCCATCATATTTCCTGATGTACTTCTACATATATATGTTGGTTGTAATCTTCTTGAACAATCCAAGTACTTGATATTCCATTCTGTTCTTGTAGGTGAATGGAGCTTGTGTTGTTGGTAGAACTCCATTGATGACTTCTTCCTATGTTGAAGAGCATGTTCTGTGGTATCCAAGAGTAGCTAGCTTTTATACTGGCAGAGGGGTTTATTTGTAGATCCCGATATTTATAATTGTGTGGATCTGGGTGAAGTTTGAAGTTCCTGGGTATGCAAGATTCGATGGTTAAACTGGTTGATGTGATGTGAATGAGTGTATGGAAACTGGTTGTTGTCATGTGGATGAGTGTATGGAGTTTCACATGTTCTATTCTGTATATCATATTGTAATAAACTTATTTTAGCTGTTATTTGAGGATTTTCATATGCTTTCTGTCTTCTATCTGTTTCATATAGATATATATATATATATATATATTGCTTATTAATAAGATGTCAAAAACCTGACAATTGGGACCTGATAACCCACAAGCATAGGGGATCGCAACAGTTTTCGAGGGTAAAGTATTCAACCCAAATTTATTGATTCGACACAAGGGGAGCCAAAGAATATTCTCAAGTATTAGCAGCTGAGTTGTCAATTCAACCACACCTGGAAACTTAGTATCTTCAGCAAAGTAATATGATAGTAGTGGTAACGGTAGCAAAAGGTAACGGTAGTAAAAGTAATGTTTTTGGTATTTTGTAGTGATGATAGTAATAGCAACGGGAAAGTAAACTAGCGAAGAACAATATATTGAAAGCTCGTAGGCAATGGATCAATGATGGAGAATTATGCCAGATGCGGTTCATCATGTAACAGTCAGAACCTAGGGTGACACAGAACAAGCTCTAGTTCATCAATGTAATGTAGGCATGTATTCCGAATATAGTCATACGTGCTTATGGAAAAGAACTTGCATGACATCTTTTGTCCCACCCTCCCATGGCAGTGGGGTCCTTACGGAAACTAAGGGATATTAAGGCCTCCTTTTAATAGAGTACCGAAACAAAGCATTAACACATAGTGAATACATGAACTCCTCAAACTACGGTCATCACCGGTAAGTATCCCGATTATTGTCACTTCGGGGTTAACGGATCATAACACATAATAGGTGACTATAGACTTGCAAGATAGGATCTAGAACACTCATATATTGATGAAAACATAATAGGTTCAGATCTGAAATCATGGCACTCGGGCCCTAGTGACAAGCATTAAGCATAGCAAAGTCATAGCAACATCAATCTCAGAACATAGTGGATACTAGGGATCAAACCCTAACAAAACTAACTCGATTACATGATAGATCCCATCCAACCCATCACCGTCCAGCAAGCCTACGATGGAATTACTCACGCACGGCGATGAGCATCATGAAATTGGTGATAGAGGATGGTTGATGATGACGATGGCCACGGATTCCCCTCTCTGGAGCCCCAAACGGACTCCGGATCAGCCCTCCCGAGAGGTTTTAGGGCTTGGCGGTGGCTCCGTATCGTAAAACGCGATGAATTCTTCTCTTTGATTTTTTTTCTCCCCGAAACACAATATATAGAGTTGGAGTTGGAGTCGGAGGAGCTTTAGGGGGCCCACGAGGTAGGGCGGCGCTCCCTAGGGGGGCAGGCGTGCCCCCACCCTCGTGGACAGATGGTGGGCCCCCTGGCCTTCATCTTTTGCAGGTATTTTTTATATTTTCCAAAAAGTTGCTCCATGAAGTTTCAGGTCATTCCGAGAACGTTTGTTTCTGCACATAAATAACACCATGGTAATTCTGGTGAAAACAGCGTCAGTCCGGGTTAGTTCCATTCAAATCATGCAAGTTAGAGTCCAAAACAAGGGCAAAAGTGTTTGGAAAAGTAGATACGACGGAGACGTATCAATTCCCCCAAGATTAAACCTTTGCTTGTCCTCAAGCAATTCAGTTGATAAACTGAAAGTGATAAAGAAAAACTTTTACAAACTCTGTTTGCTCTAGTTGTTGTAAATATGTAAAGCCAGCATTCAAGTTTTCAGCAAAGATTATAACTAACCACATTCGCAATAACGCTTAGGTCTCAAGTTTACTCATATCAATAGCATAATCAACTAGCGAGCAATAATAATAAATCTCGGATGACAACACTTTCTCAAAACAATCATAATATGATATCACACGATGGTATCTCGCTAGGCCTTTCTGAGACCGCAAAACATAAATGCAGAGCACCTTTAAAGACCAAGGACTGACTAGACATTGTAATTCATGGTAAAAGAGATCCAGTCAAGGCATACTCAATGTAAACAAACAATAATGAATGCAAATGACAGCGGTGCTCTCCAACTGGTGCTTTTTAATAAGAGGATGATGACTCGGCATAAAAGTAAATAGATAGGCCCTTCGCAGAGGGAAGCATGGATTTGTAGAGGTGCCAGAGCTCGGTTTTGAAATAGATATGAATAATATTTTGAGCTCTATACTTTCATTGTCAACATAACAACCAAGAGATGGCGATATCTTCCATGCTACACACAATATAGGCGGTTCCCAAATAGAATGGTAAAGTTTATACTCCCCCTTCCACCAACAAGCATCAATCCATGGCTTGCTCAAAACAACGAGTGCCTCCAACTAACAAGAGTCCCAGGGGGGAGTTTTGTTTGCAATTATTTTGATTTAGTTTGCATAAAGCATGGGACTGGGCATCCCGGTGACGAGCCACTTTCTCGTGAGTGAGGAGCGGAGTCCACTCCTCTTGAGAATAACCCGCCTAACATGGAAGATACAGACAACCCTAGTTGATACATGAGCTATTCGAGCATACAAAACAGGATATTTATTTGAAGGTTTAGAGTTTGGCACATACAAATTTACTTGGAACGGCAGGTAGATACCGTATATAGGTAGGTATAATGGACTCATATGGAATAACTTTGGGGTTTAAGGGATTGGATGCACAAGCAGTATTCCCGCTTAGTATAGGTGAAGGTTAGCAAAAGACTGGGAAGCGACCAGCTAGAGAGCGACAACAGTCATGAACATGCATTAAAATTAATCAACACCGTATGCAAGCATGAGTAGGATATAATCCACCATGAACATAAATATCGTGAAGGCTATGTTGATTTTGTTTAAACTACATGCGTGAACATGCGCCAAGTCAAGTCACTTAAATCATTCAGAGGAGGATACCACCCTATCATACCACATCATAACCATTTTAATAGCATGTTGGCACACAAGGTAAACCATTATAACTCATAGCTAATCAAGCATGGCACAAGAAACTATGATCTCTAGTTGTCATTGCAAACATGTTTATTCATAATAGGCTGAATCAGGAATGATGAAATAATCATATTTACAAAAACAAAAGAGGTCGAGTTCATACCAGCCTTTCTTATCTCAGTCAGTCCATCATATATCATCATAATTGCCTTTCACTTGCACGACCGAACGATGTGAATAATAATAGTGCAAGTGCATTGGACTAAGCTGGAATCTGCACGCATTCCATAAACAGGAGAAGCCAAGGCAATATGGGCTCTTTTATCAGATCAACAAGTATGCATACAAGAGCCACTTCAACAATTTAATTATGGTCTTCTCCTATCGACCCCCAAAGAAAAGAAAAGAAATAAAACTATTTACACGGGAGAGCTCCCAACAAGTAAAAGAAGAACAGGAAATCTTTTTGGGTTTTCTTTTTAATTACTACTACAAGCATGGAAAGTAAACTAATTAAAAGCTACAACTAATATTTTTTTTCTTAAGGTTTATCAAACACACAAGAAGAAAGCATAAAAAGGAAATTAAACTAGCATGGATGATACAATGAAAAAGTATGAGCACCGACATCCAGCAATGAGTGTGTGAACATGAATATAATGTCGGTGAGAAATACGTACTCCCCCAAGCTTAGGGTTTTGGCCTAAGTTGGTCTATGGCCACGGCTGGCCTGGCGGATATCCATAATAATAGTTGGGGTCGTACTATGATGAAGAAGAAGACTCTGATTGCCACTGGCTGGCAATCATCTCCGGATGCCACTAGTAATTAGACTGTCGTGAAGGATCAACTTGTGGTTCCGGCTCTGGCTCCATGGCTGGTGCAGGGTTCCGGTAGGCGTGAATAGCCTCTAACGGAACAAGGTACTGGCCTGTAGATAAATCAAACAAAGAAGGAGCAGGCAAGGTAATAGTCTCAGCATGATGTTTATCAAAGAACAATTTGTATGTAAGCTCTCCTTCCCTATTCTTAACAATAAAATCATGTGCCACCATACTTTTATAATCTAAATAAACACGAGGCAGCACCTTTTCTTCCTTCTCATAATGCCTAATAGGTATGTTAAAATGTGCAGCTATGCGTGAAGCATAGATGCCTCCAAAGATGAGGCCCTTGGTACAGTTCAGACTTAACCGTTTAGCAATAATACCGCCCATACTAACAGAGTTATCACCGTATAACCCATGAAGCAAAATAATAATATCAGGGACACTAAGGTTTCCACAGTTTCCGTGACCAATTAAACAACGACTAGCAAATAATGCAAAATAGCGTAAAACAGGAAAATGTATGCTAGTGATTCGTGCATCAGAAACCTTCCTTGTTTCCCCTACAGTGATAGTATCAATAAACCCATCCACATCCTCACGATGTGGTTCCTCTGTCTTACCCTCGAAAGGGACTAAACAAACCCGACAAAAATCATAAAGTGACATCTCCTTATGCTCATCATATAAATGAAACTCCACCATAGGTGGTGAGCTCCAAGAATGGAAATGAAAGTTTTGCACAAAGATATTTCTGAGTAAGAGATATTGATCGCATTGGTTGTGGAGGAAAGCGGTGAGGCCTGCATTCTTACCCAATTCATAAAAATCTTCATAAATCCCGGCTGCTCTCAAGAAATCATCGGAATGCCATTCACACAACCGAACCTCCGCGGTGCGAGGCAGATTATAATTAGGCTTCTGTGCCTTTTCCTTCGAGCTTCGGCTCGATGAGCCCCTCAAAAGTCTCTTCATCATTTTCTAAAAAAAATTCTGAAATTTTTAGTAACTTCAAAATAAAAGTAAACCAGACTCAATAATATTGATAGCAACTACTCCTACAAGTGCCTACAGCCTATATCATGCATCAAAACTACTTGGAACTATATAAATTTGACATGCAATCTCAAGAACATGGTCACCTAGGCAGCAAAAATTTGCAATGAATAAAGCACTAGAACAAAAACTAATTGGACCAATGGAGGAGTCACATACCAAGGAACAATCTCCCCAAGCAGTTTTGTGAGAGGTGCTTTGAGCAAGGAGATCGAAAATGGCAGCAAAACGAGCTTGGACTCGGGTATGAACTGGATATTCATGTTTGTGGGAGGAAGAAGAAGTGTGTGGGTGCAAGGATAAGTGGAGGAGGGCCACCGTGGGCCCACGAGGCAGGGGGCGCGCCCTCCACCCTCGTGGCCAGGTGGATGACCCCCCTGCTGTGTTCTCGGTGCCAAATATTCTCAAATATTCTAGAAAAAACATATTTAAATTTCAGGGCATTTGGAGAAATTTTATTTTCGGGATATTTTTATATTGCACGGATAATCAGATAACAGACAGAAAAATACTATTTTTATTTTATTTAATATAAATAACAGAAAGTAAAAGGAGGGTACAGATGGTTGTGCCTTCTAGTTTCATCCATCTCATGATCATCAAAAGGAATCCACTAACAAGGTTGATCAAGTCTTGTTAACGAACTCATTCCGAATAACATGGAACCGGAGAAATTTCGAATAACACTTTGTTACCTCAACGGGGATATGCACATCCCCAATAATAAGAATATCATATTTATTCTTGACAATAGGAAGAGGGAATTCAACACCTCCAAATATAATCGATGGAATTTTAGTTGATACTATGAACTTGAGGTTGTTTCCTCGGAAAGTGCACCGTATGCTCTTCCAAGAATAATAAACATACTGTCGTCCTCAGGAATATCAAGAATAACAAAGTCCGTTAAAATAGTAACGTTTGCAACTACAACAGGCACATCCTCACAAATACCGACAGGTATAGCAGTTGATTTATCAGCCATTTGCAAAGATATTTCAGTAGGTGTCAACTTATTCAAATCAAGTCTACGATATAAAGAGAGAGGCATAACACTAACACCGGCTCCAAGATCACATAAAGCAGTTTTAACAATAGTTTCTTTTAATGGAGCATGGTATAGTGGGTACTCCTGGATCTCCAAGTTTCTTAGGTATTCCACCCTTAAAAGTATAATTAGCAAGCATGGTGGAAATTTCAGCTTCCGGTATCTTTCTTTTATTTGTAACAATATCTTTCATATACTTAGCATAAGGATTCATTTTGAGCATATTAGTTAATCGCATACGCAAAAAGATAGGTCTAATCATTTCAGCAAAGCGCTCAAAATCCTCATCATCCTTTTTCTTGGATGGTTTGGGAGGAAAAGGCATGGGTTTCTAAACCCATGGTTCTCTTTCTTTACCATGTTTCCTAACAACAAAGTATTTCTTATCATAATGTTGATTCTTTGATTGTGGGTTATCAAGATCAACAGCAGGTTCAATTTCTATATCATCATCATTACTAGGTCGAGCATCATCATGCACATTATTATTAGCATTATCACTAGTTTGAGGTTCATTACCAGATTGAGTTTCAGCATCAGAAATAGAAATATCATTTGGGTTCTCAGGTGTTTCAATAATAGGATCACTAGAAGCATGCAAAGTCCTATCATTTTTCTTTTTCTTCCGTTTAGAAGGACTAGGTGCATCTACATTATTTCTCTGAGAATCTTGCTCAATTCTCTTAGGATGGCCTTCGGGATACAAAGGTTCCTGAGTCATTCTACCACCTCTCACTACTAGGGAAAAGCCTAGCAGCAGCGCGGGTTTTGGGCCTCTCAGTAGCGCGGGGACCGGCGCTACTAATAAGGCGCTACAGCTAACGTATAGTAGTAGCATCTGTTGTCCCACGCTACTGCTATACATGAATAGCTGTAGCGATCTTTAGAAAAGGGCACTGCTGATATTATCTGCAATGCTGTTTACTGGGAAGCGCTACTGGTAAGGTGGCGCTACTGCTAAATTTTCCCCCCTCACCGCTACTAGTTTTATTAGTTTTTTTCCCTGCATATTTGTTTTGTATTTGTTTTGTATTTGAATAGGCTTTATACAATAATCTTTAGCATATCATACACATACAAATGTAATCATAGCATATACATACAATTAGTCTCATCAAATCATGTCATCATCATAATCATCATCCAACACAAAGTGGTCTCTCGTCATCATCTCGAAAATAGCGATACAAGTCTCAATTACTTGCAAATACATCGTCATCCATCTAAACAATGATATACGCGAGAAGAGCTATCACTTTGAGTACATGAGTTCGTATCCCTCTCTCGCATTAGCGTGAACCTAAACTAACTACTGCCTATCGCTCGGAAACCGGAAACCGGTACACCTGGGCCTGACACTCCGGCCACTTGTCATATATATACTCCTGGCGTAGCACTTCTTCGCCATCTATGATCTATGCACTTGCACTTCTTCTATCTTCTGTAGTTTCTCATCGTTGATGGTGGCGGTTGTCCGTACGATGCAGCCTATTTGATTGCCGTAGCATCGACGCGCTTCCTCGGGCGCCTTTGGCTCAAAATTGCCGTCGTCCACCTTCGTGACCACCAGTCTAGTAGTCCTGAGTTTGTTAGGAAGCCGTTGCCTCTTTGCTTTCGGTTTTACATCGGCTCCGCTCCCCAAGGCAGCGCCGGTCTCAGTCTCAGCGCCGGTCTCGATGCCGGTCTGAGTCTCAGCGCCGGTCTCAGTCTCAGCACCGGTCTGCGTGTCGGTCTCAGTCCCCGATGCCGCCGGTGGGCCCAGCAACAACATCGGTTGATCGTTGGCAAGGCTAAAAAATTCGTCTGCCGCCCGGTAGACGTCGTCGCAATCACTAGAACCCTGTCCTTCATCGTTGCTAGCCATGTTTCCTATGATTAAATCTAGTCAATTAATTCTAGACCTAATAAAATGAATAATGACATAAAAAGGCCTATTGTTTTGCAGGAATGTTGACTCCTTCCTGGTGTGGCAAATCCCGGGCACTCGATGTGTCCTAGTTTGTAGCACAAGTCATGCCGAAATTTAATTCACGGAAAATTTCGGCATGACCTTTGCTAAAAAGTGGACAAATCGAGAACCTGAAATTTGCCGGAACAGAAATGAATCAACATTCCGGCAAAACATAGGCCACTCAGCATCATTCCCTGGAAACAACAAAGCCACTTGGGCACAATCGAACAACTTCAATGAAAAGATATAACATGAGCAAACACTATTGAGGAATTTGCATATAACATGGCCACTTCAATGAAAAGATATAATCAACAATAATGGAATATGCAAATGAACATCAATGACATATATCATATAAAAACAGTCTTGTTTTTTGTTTACATAGCAACAATTAGTTTGACCAAGTTTTTGAAAAGAAAAACAATTATGTTTTTTGTTTATAGCTAAATGCCATAGCTACTGTTTTTTATTTATAGCTAAATACTTTTGTTTTTTGTCTAAAGCTAAAAGTCTAGGAACTCCATTTTCTCTAACCCTTCTGACCTCACCAAAATTTCCATAGCAAGACCTTAGTACCTACACCCAATTTCTTCAAAAATATTCAGGTCCATAGTCCAAATAATTCAAATTTCATTTGAATGAAATTTGGAACAAATTCAGGTCCGTAGTCCAAATATTTTTATAGCTAAGTGTTTTTTGTTTATAGCCTTTGTTAATTTAAATCTAAGTGCTACTATTATTTATATATCCTCTATTAGTTTAAAGCTAAATGGAATTACTGTTTAGGCATTTTAATAAAAATTGCCCTAGCTAATTTCCTAAAAAATTGCTAGTCATTTTTCCTAAATGCTATAAAATGCCTACTGGTCTAAAAATGTAGGGTTCATATGAACACAGTATCAACATATATATGAATTGCCCTAGCAGAGAGAGAGAGGAGGGTAGGGGACAGGAGAGGCAGAGCCTTATGGTCGGCAGCGAGGGCAGGCTAGGGCGGCGGCGGTGAGCTCGAGGGAGGCGACGATGAGGTCGACGATGGCCTCAGGCGGCGGCTGTGAGGTCGAGGGCAGCCTCGGGCGGCGGCGGTGTGGTCAAAGGCGGCGGGCGGCGGCGGTGTGGTCGAAGGCGGCCTCAGGCGGTGGCGGTGTGGTCGAAGGCGGCAGGGCGACGGCGGCGATGGAGCAGTTGGGGGACAGGGGCCGGGAGTAGAGAGGGGGAAAGGACTTAGCGAAATTTTGAGCCCGGGTTGCCGGGATTTGAGTCAAACTAGCAGTAGCGCGTTTTGCCAAAACGTGCTATAGCTAAGATAGCTATAGCATGTTCCAGAGAAACCGCTACAGCTATTCCTTTCTGTTTTATTTTTCTTTTTCTTTTGTTTTCTTTACATTTTCTTTTTTTTTCATTTCTCCTTTTTTTTATTTATTTCATTTTCATTTACTTTTCTACTTGTTTTTCTATTTATTTTCTTTTTCATAGCAGTAGCGCTCTACGGCATAAACACGCTGCTACAAAGTTTTTAGCAGTAGCATGCTTCTGGGTGAACCGCTACTACTATTCCTAGCCTACCGGCATTAGTGAGGGAATTTTAGTAGTAGCGCTTTTCTGTGGAGACGCGCTACTGCTAAAACAATGGTTGTAGCGTGGTTTTGTAACAAGCGCTACTACTAAGTAGCGCTAGCGCCGAGTTTTGACCAACGCTACTGCTATACCTCTGTGTATAAGGTTTTCCCTAGTAGTGTCTAGTCATAACTTTAACAGCATTATCATTATTCTTACTATTAAATTCATTGAGCAAATCATTTTGAGCTTTAAGTACTTGTTCTACTTGAGTGGTAACCATAGAAGCATGTTTACTAATAAGTTTAAGTTCACCTTTAACATTAGCCATATAATCACCCAAGTGTTCAAGCATATTTGAATTGTATTTATCTACCAAAATAAGCATTAAAATCTTCTTTCTTAGCCATAAATTTATCAAACTCATCTAAGCATGGGCTAGCAAATTTAGTAAACGGGATTTCAGCTTTATCATATTTATAGAGAGAATTTACCTTTACTACCTGTGTCGGGTTATCAAGACAATGAGTTTCTCCAATAGGTAAAGGATTAAGATCATATGTTTCTTCAACAGGCGGTAAATTAAGACCATATATTTCTTCAAATAGGAGGTAAATTCTTAACATCTTCAGCTTTAATACCTTTTTCTTGCATAGATTTCTTTGCCTCTTGCATATCTTCAGGACTGAGAAATAGGATACCCCTCATCTTCGGAGTTGGTTTAGGAATAGGCTCAGGAATTGGCTCCGTAGGTGTCCAATTATTTTCATTTGTCAACATATTATTCAATAGAATTTCAGCTTCATCTGGTGTTCTTTCCCTGAAAACAAAACCAGCACAACTATCCAGGTAATCTCTGGAGGCATCGGTTAGTCCATTATAAAAGATATCAAGTATTTCATTTTTCTTAAGAGGATGATCAGGCAAAGCATTAAGTAATTGAAGAAGCCTCCCCCAAGCTTGTGGGAGACTCTCTTCTTCAATTTGCACAAAATTATATATATATCCCTTAAAGCAGCTTGTTTCTTATGAGCAGGGAAATATTTAGCAGAGAAGTAATAAATCATATCCTGGGGACTACGCACACAACCAGGATCAAGAGAATTAAACCATATCTTAGCATCACCCTTTAATGAGAACGGAAATATTTTAAGGATATAAAAGTAGCGGGTTCTCTCATCAGTAGTGAACAGGGTGGCTATATCATTTAATTTAGTAAGATGTGCCACAACAGTTTCAGATTCATAGCCATGAAAAGGATCAAATTCAACCAAAGTAATTATATCAGGATCAACAGAGAATTCATAATCCTTATCGGTAACACAGATAGGTGAAGTAGCAAAAGCAGGGTCAGGTTTCATTCTCGCATTTAGAGATTGCTTGTTCCATTTAGCTAATAACCTCTTAAGTTCGTATCTATCTTTGCAAGCTAAAGTAGCTAAAGAAGCTTCTTTATCAAACACATAATCCTCAAGAATAACAGGCAAGTCTTCATCATCAATTTCATCAGTATTATCAGATTCAATATTTTCAATCTCTCTAGCCCTAGCAAGTTGTTCATCAAGAAATTCACCAAGTGGCACAGTAGTATCAAGCATAGAAGTAGTTTCATCATAAGTATCATATATAGCAGAAGTGGCATCATCAATAACATGCGACATATCAGAACGAATAGCAGAAGCAGGTTTAGGTGTCGCAAGCTTACTCAAAACAGAAGGTGAATCAAGTGCAGAGCTAGATGGAAGTTCCTTACCTCCCCTCGTAGTTGAGGGATAAATCTTGGTTCTTGGATCTTTCAAGTTCTTCATAATGATAAGCAGATATAAATCCCAAGTGACTCAAAGAATAGAGCTATGCTCCTCGGCAACGGCGCCAGAAAATAGTCTTGATAACCCACAAGTATAGGGGATCGCAATAGTTTTCGAGGGTAAAGTATTCAACCCAAATTTATTGATTCGACACAAGGGGAGCCAAATAATATTCTCAAGTATTAGCAGCTGAGTTGTCAATTTAACCACACCTGGAAACTTAGTATCTTCAGCAAAGTATTTAGTAGCAAAGTAATATGATAGTAGTGGTAATGGTAGCAAAAGGTAACATTAGTAAAAGTAATGTTTTTGGTATTTTGTAGTGATGATACAATAGCAACGGGAAAGTAAATAAGCGAAGAACAATATATGGAAAGCTCGTAGGCAATGGATCAGTGATGGAGAATTATGCCGGATGCAGTTCATCATGTAACAGTCATAACCTAGGGTGACATAGAACTAGCTCCAGTTCATCAATGTAATGTAGGCATGTATTCCGAATATAGTCATACGTGCTTATGGAAAAGAACTTGCATGACATCTTTTGTCCTACCCTCCCGTGGCAGCGGGGTCCTTACGGAAACTAAGGGATATTAAGGCCTCCTTTTAATAGAGTACCGGAACAAAGCATTAACACATAGTGAATACATGAACTCCTCAAACTACGGTCATCACCGGTAAGTATCCTGATTATTTTCACTTCAGGGTTAACGGATCATAACACATAATAGGTGACTATAGACTTGCAAGATAGGATCTAGAACACTCATATATTGATGAAAACATAATAGGTTCAGATTCTAAATCATGGCACTCGGACCCTAGTGACAAGCATTAAGCATAGCAAAGTCATAGCAACATCAATCTCAGAACATAGTGGATACTAGGGATCAAACCCTAACAAAACTAACTCGATTACATGATAGATCCCATCCAACCCATCACCGTCCAGCAAGCCTACGATGGAATTACTCACGCACAGCGGTGAGCATCATGAAATTGGTGATGGAGGATGGTTGATGATGACGATGGCGATGGACTTCCCTCTCCGGAGCCCCGAGCGGACTCCAGATCAGCCCTCCTGAGAGGTTTTAGGGCTTGGCGGCGGCTCCGTATCGTAAAACGCGATGAATTCTTCTCTCTGATTTTTTCTCCCCGAAACACAGTATATAGAGTTGGAGTTGGAGTCGGAGAAGCTTCAGGGGGCCCACGAGGTAGGGGGCGCGCCCCCCACCCTCGTGGACAGGTGGTGGGCCCCCTGGCCTTCATCTTTTGCAGGTATTTTTTATAGTTTCCAAAAAGTTGCTCCATGAAGTTTCAAGTCATTCCGGGAACGTTTGTTTCTGCACATAAATAACACCATGGTAATTCTGCTGAAAACAGCATCAGTCCGGGTTAGTTCCATTCAAATCATGCAAGTTAGAGCCCAAAACAAGGGCAAAAGTGTTTGGAAAAGTAGATACGACGGAGACGTATCAGGACCCATCTGAAAACTGGAGCTGACAAAAAAACTGGAAATAAAAAAGAAATGGATCGCAAAATGGTGTGCGCTAGAAAATAAAAAGGCTAAATTGTAGGGGCGGGCCCATGTAGCTGACCGAAATTAACATAAAATACATATATTAAAAGGTCTTGCCTAAAAAATATTATATGGGCCGAATTACTAGGCCAGGCCCATGTAGCTAGCGAAAGTTAACAGAAAAAATATATATTAAAACGGCTAAATTAATGGGCTCGGCCCATATAGACACCCAACTGGACCGGGCTGATTTTTATCCATGTCAGCTTGCCACGTTGGATCCTACGTGGCCTCAGTAGGCTACTAGTGACCAAAAATTTGGTCGTGGAACCAACAACCTTTTACATATCACAAAGAAGGTCGTTAATTTCAATTTATGACCGCCAGCTTTTGACCATCTGTTTTTGGTCACAAAAAGGTCGCAGATGAAAAACAATGACCTTTTAGTCACCAATAGTGATGGTCGCAAGTTGACATATTTCTTGTAGTGGTCCTTATAGTGAGCTAATAAGGCAAGCTACTCCTCATTGTCGGAGATATCAATGACGATTGGCTCCTTGGACATGGAAGAGGGCAAGGCCTCCACATCGTGGATGCCCTCGTTGTAGTGGTGAGTTGCCTGAGCCGCTCCGGGCACCAACCTACTGGCTCTCTAGATGAGGTAAGCACGTGCACGCTGAGAAAACACCTCATAGTCTTCATCGAAGGCACCGACGGTGGCCTCGAGAAAATACCACGAACTATCGTTTAAAGCAACCAACCACGTAACCGCTTCGGCGCGTGAGGCATCAACGGTGGCCTCGACAGCGAGGTGCTCCTCCAAGATCTGGGGTTCGGCATGAATGGCAGCCATCGCGACCTCATCCGCGCGTGCGGCCGCGATTTGCTTCTCCGCTGCCAAATCTCCTTGAGGTGTTGGCTATACTGCGTGCACCATGGCTTAGGTCGGCGCTTATTTGGTGGAGGCGTCGGTGATTTGGATGGAAGGTGTCGCGCTCGCGCCGGCGGTCGGGGCATGTGCGTTCTGGAAGGAGGAGGATGGGTGATGACCCACAAGTATAGGGGGTCACAACAGTTTTCGAGGGTAGAGTATTCGACCCAAATTTATTGATTCGACACAAGGGGAGCCAAAGCATATTCTCAAGTATTAGCAGTTGAGTTGTCAATTCAACCACACATGGAAACTTATTATCTACAGCAAAGTGTTTAGTAGCAAAAGTAATATTTTGGGTATTTTGTAGTGATGATAACAATAGCAACGAAAAAGTAAATAAGCGAAGAACAATATATGGAAAGATCGTAGGCAATGGATCGGTGATGGAGAATTATGCCGGATGCGGTTCATCATGTAACAGTCATAACCAAGGGTGACACAGAACTAGCTCCAGTTCATCAATGTAAAGTAGGCATGTATTCCGAATATAGTCATACGTGCTTATAAAAAAGAGCTTGCATGACATCTTTTCTCCTACCCTCCCATGGCAGCGGGGTCCTATTGGAAACTAAGGGATATTAAGGCCTCCTTTTAATAGAGTACCGGAACAAAGCATTAACACATAGTGAATACATGAACTCCTCAAACTACGGTCATCACCGGTAAGTATCCTGATTATTTTCACTTCAGGGTTAACGGATCATAACACATAATAGGTGACTATAGACTTGCAAGATAGGATCAAGAACTCTCATATATTGATGAAAACATAATAGGTTCAGATCTGAAATCATGGCACTCGGGCCCTAACGACAAGCATTAAGCATAGCAAAGTCATAGAAACATTAATCTCAGAACATAGTGGATACTAGGGATCAAACCCTAACAAAACTAAGTCGATTACATGATAAATCTCATCCAACCCATCACCGTCCAGCAAGCCTACGATGGAATTACTCACGCACGGCGGTGAGCATCATGAAATTGGTGATGGAGGATGGTTGATGATGATGATGACGGATTCCCCTCTCCGGAGCCCCGAACGGACTCCAGATCAGCCCTCCCGAGAGAGTTTAGGGCTTGGCGGCGGCTCCGTATCGTAAAACGCGATGAATCCTTCTCCCTCGGTTTTTTCTCCCCAAAAGTGAATATATGGAGTCTAGGTTGAGGTCAGTGGAGCGTCAGGGGGCCCACGAGGCAGGGGGGCGCCCCCCCCCCCCACCCTCGTGGCCAGGTGGGAGCCCCCCTGACGTGGATCCTCCTTCCAATATTCTTCATATATTCCAAAATAATGCTCCATTGATTTTCAGGTTGTTCCGAGAACTTTTATTTCTGCACAAAAATAACACTATGGCCATTCTGCTGAAAACAGCGTCAGTCCGGGTTAGTTCCATTCAAATCCTGCAAGTTAGATTCCAAAACAAGGGCAAAAGTGTTTGGAAAAGTAGATACGACGGACATGTATCAACTCCCCCAAGCTTAAACCTTTGCTTGTCCTCAAGCAATTCAGTTGATAAACTGAAAGTGATAAAGAAAAACTTTTACAAACTCTGTTTGCTCTTGTTGTTGTAAATATGTAAAGCCAGCATTCAAGTTTTCAGCAAAGATTATGAACTAACCATATTCACAATAACATTTAGGTCTCATGTTTACTCATATCAATGGCATAATCAACTAGCGAGCAATAATGATAAATCTCGGATGACAACACTTTCTCAAAACAATCATGATATGATATAACAAGATGGTATCTCGCTAGCCCTTTCTGAGACCGCGAAACATAAATGCAGAGCACCTTTAAAGATCAAGGACTGACTAGACATTGTAATTAATGGTAAAAGAGATCCAGTCAAGTCATACTCAATGTAAACTAACAGTAATGGATGCAGATGACAGTGGTGCTCTCCAACTGGTGCTTTTTAATAAGAGGATGATGACTCAGCATAAAAGTAAATAGATAGGCCCTTCGCAGAGGGAAGCAGGGATTTGTAGAGGTGCCAGAGCTCGGTTTTGAAATAGATATGAATAATATTTTGAGCGGTATACTTTCATTGTCAACATAACAACCAAGAGATGGCGATATCTTCCATGCTACACACATTATAGGCGGTTCCCAAACAGAATGGTAAAGTTTATACTCCCCCTCCACCAACAAGCATCAATCCATGGCTTGCTCGAAACAATGAGTGCCTCCAACTAACAAGAGTCCCGAGGGAGTTTTGTTTGCAGTTATTTTGATTTGATTTGCATAAAGCATGGGACTGGGCATCCCGGTGACCAGCCATTTTCTCGTGAGTGAGGAGCGGAGTCCACTCCTCTTGAGAATAACCCGCCTAACATGGAAGATACGGACAACCCTAGTTGATACATGAGCTATTCGAGCATACAAAACAGGATATTTATTTGAAGGTTTAGAGTTTGGAACGTACAAATTTACTTGGAACGGCAGGTAGATACCGTGTATAGGTAGGTAAGCTGGACTCATATGGAACAACTTTGGGGTTTATGGAATTGGATGCACAAGCAGTATTCCCTCTTAGTACAGGTGAAGGCTAGCAAAAGACTGGGAAGTGACCAGCTAGAGAGCAACAACAGTCATGAACATGCATTAAAATTAATCAACACCGAATGCAAGCATGAGTAGGATATAATGCACCAAGAACATAAATATCGTAGAGGCTATGTTGATTTTGTTTCAACTACATGAGTGAACATGTGCCAAGTCAAGCCACTCGAATCGTTCAAAAGAGGATACCACCCTATCATACCACATCACAACCATTTTAATAGCATGTTGGCACTCAAGGTAAACCATTATAAGCTCCTAGCTAATTAAGCATGGCATAAGCAACTATAATCTCTAATTGTCATTGCAAACATGTTTATTCATAATAGGCTGAATCAGGAACGATGAACTAATCATATTTATGAAAGCAAGAGAGGTCGAGTTCATACCAGCTTTTCTCATCTCAATAAGTTCATCATATAATCAACATTATTGCCTTTCACTTGCACGACCGAATAGTGTGGATAATAACAATAGTGCACGTGCATTGGACTAAGCTGGAATCTGCAAGCATTCAATTCAAGAGAGAAGACAAGGTAAAATGGGCTCTTTGTCAGATCAACGATAATGCATATAAGAGCCACTTTAACATTTTCATTATGGTCTTCTCATCTCGACCCCAAAGAACAAGAAAAGAAATAAAACTATTTACACGGGAAAGCTCCCAACAAGCAAAAGAAGAACGAGAAATATTTTTGGGTTTTCTTTTTAATTACTACTACAAGCATGGAAAATAAACTAATTCAAAGTTACAACTAAGTTTTTTGTTTTTCTTAAGGTTTATTAAACACACAAGAAGAAAGCATAAAAAGGGAAAATAAACTAGCATGGATGATACAATGAAAAAGTATGAGCACTGACAACTAGCAATGAGTGTGTGATCATGAATGTAATGTTGGTGAGAAATACGTACTCCCCCAAGCTTAGGCTTTTGGCCTAAGTTGGTCTATGGCCACGGCTGGCCTGGCGGATATCCAAAGTAATAGTTGGGGTCGTATTGTGAAGAAGCCTCGGATTGCCACTGGCTGGCAACCACCTCCGGATCCCACTGGTAATCAAACTATCGTGGAGGATGAAATTGTGGTTCCGGCTCGGGCTCTGTAGCTGATGCAGGGTTCCGGTAGGCGTGAATGGCCTCCAAAGGAACAAGGTACTTTCCTGCAGATAAATCAAACAAGAAAGGAGCAAGCAGGGTAATAGTCTCAGGATGATTTTTACCAAATATTAATTTGTACTTAAGCTCCTTTTCCCTATTCTTAACAATAAAAGCATGTGCTACCATACTCTTATAATCTAGATAAACAGGAGGCAGCAATTTTTCTTCTTTCTCATAATGCCTAATAGGTATGTTAAAATGTGCAGCGAGGCGCGAGGCGAAGATGCCTCCAAGGACGGGGCCCTTAGTACGGTTAAGATTTAACCGCTTTGCAATAATAGCGCCCATACTGAATGTGTCATCACGAAATAAGGCATGGCACAAAATAACAATATCAGGGGCACTCAGGTTTCCACAGTTTCCGCGCCCAATTAAGCATCTACTAGCAAATATAGCAAAGTAACGTAGAACAGGAAAGTGTATGCTAGTAATTCGTGCGTTGGAAACCTTCCTCGTTTCCCCAACAGTAATGGTATCAATAAACCCATCCACATCGTCACGATGTGGTTCCTCTATGCTACCCTCGAAAGGGATTAAACAAACATGACAAAAATCATGAAGTGACATCTCCTTATGCTCATCATATAAATAAAATTCCACCGTAGGTGGTGAGCTCCTAGCATGGAAATGAAAGTTTTGCACAAAGATATTGGTGAGTAAGAGATAATGTTCGCGTCGGTCGTGGAGGAAGGCGGTGAGGCCTGCATTCTCAGCCAATTCATAGAAATCATCATAAATCCCGGCTGCTCTCAAGAAATTATCACAAGGCCATTCACACGGCCAAACTTCCACGGTGCGAGGGAGATTATATTTGGGCCTCTTATCCTCCTCACTTTGCTTATCCTTCGAGCTTCGGCTCGATGAGCCTCTCAAAAATCTCTTCATCTTTTTCTGAAAATTTCTGAAATTTTAGTAACTTGAAAATAAAAGTGAACCAAACTCAACAATATAGATAGCAACTACTCCTACAAGTGCGTAGAGGCAATATCATGCATCAAAACTACTTTCGACCATATAAATTTGACATGCAAGCTCAAGAACAGGGTCACCTAAGCAGCAAAAATATGCAATGAATAAAGCACTAGAACAAAAACTAATTGGGCCATTGGAGGAGTCACATACCAAGGAACAATCCCCCAAAGCAGTTTTGTGAGAGGTGCTTTGAGCAAGGAGATCGAAAATGGCAGCAAAATGAGCTTGGACTCGGGTTTGAGCAGGTTAGTGGTGTTTGTGGGAGGAAGAAGGAGTGTGTGGTAGCTGGAATAAGTGGAGGGCAGGCACCGTGGGCCCACGAGGCAGGGGGGCGCCCAGGGGGGTAGGGCGCGCCCTCCACCCTCGTGGCCAGGCGCTTGCTCCCCCTGTTGTGTTCTCAGTGCCAGATATTCTCAAATATTCTTGAAAAAATCATATTAAATTTTCAGGGCATTTGGAGAACTTTTATTTTCGGGGTATTTTTTATTGCATGGATAATTCAGAAAACAGGCAGAAATTACTATTTTTGCTTTATTTAATATAAATAACAGAAAGTAAAAAAAGTACAGAGAGTTGTGTTTTCTAAATTCATCCATCCCATGCTCATCAAAAGGAATCCACTAACCAGGTTGATCAAGTCTTGTTAACAAACTCATTCTGAATAACATGGAACCGGAGAATTTTCGAATAACACTAGGTTACCTCAACGGGGATATGCACATCCCTAACAATAAGAATATCATATTTCTTTTTGACAGTAGGAAAAGGAAATTTAAAACCTCCAAAAATAATCGATGGAATTTTTCCAATAGAGTTGATACTGTGGACTTGAGGTTGTTTCCTCGGAAAGTGTACCATATGCTCATTGCCATTAACGTGAAAAGTGACATTTCCTTTGGTGCAATCAATAACAGCCCCTGCAGTATTCAAAAAGGGTCTTCCAAGAATAATAGACATACTATCGTCCTTGGGAATATCAAGAATAACAAAGTCCATTAAAATAGTAACATTTGCGACCACAACAGGCACATCCTCACAAATACCGACAGGTATAGCAGTTGATTTGTCAGCCATTTACAAAGATATTTCAGTAGGTTTCAACTTGTTCAAATCAAGTCTACGATATAAAGAGAGGCATAACACTAACACCGGCTCCAAGATCACATAAAGCAGTTTTAACATAGTTTCTTTTAATGGAGCATGGTATAGTTGGTACTCCGGGATCTCCTAGTTTCTTAGGTATTCCACCCTTAAAAGTATAATTAGCAAGTATGGTGGAAATTTCAACTTCCGGTATCTTTCTTTTATTTGTAACAATTTCTTTCATGTACTTAGCATAAGGATTCGTTTTAAGCATATCAGTCAAACACATACGCAAAAAGATAGGTCTAATCATTTCAGCAAAGAGCTCAAAATCCTCATCATCCTTTTTCTTGGATGGTTTAGGAGGAAAAGGCATGAGTTTCTGAACCCATGGTTCTCTTTCTTTACCATGCTTCCTAGCACAAAGTCTCTCTTATCATAACGTTGATTCTTTGATTGTGGGTTATCAAGATCAACAGCAGGTTCCATCTCTACTTCATTGTCATTACTAGGTTGAGCATCAACATGAACATCATCATTAACATTATTACTAGGTTCATGTTCATTACCAGATTGTGTTTCAGCATCAGAAATAGAAATATCATTGGGATTCTCAGGTGTGTCTATAACAGGTTCACTAGAAGCATGCAAAGTCCTATCATTTTTCTTTTTCTTCCTCTTAGAAGGACTAGGTGCATCAATAATATTTCTTTGAGAATATTGCTCAATTCTCTTAGGATGGCCCTCGGGATACAAAGGTTCCTGAGTCATTTTACCACCTCTAGTCATAACTCTAACAGTATTATCATTTTTCTTACTATTTAATTCATTGAGCAAATCATTCTGAGCTTTAAGTACTTGTTCTACTTGAGTGGTAACCATAGAAGCATGTTTACTAATAAGTTTAAGTTAACCTTTAACATTAGCCATATAATCACCCAAGTGTTCAAGCATATCAACATTGCATTTAATTCTCTACCAAAATAAGCATTGAAGTTTTCTTGTTTAACCATAAAGTCATCAAACTCATCCAAGCATGGGCTAGCAAACTTAGTAAATGGGATTTCAGCTTTATCATATCTATAGAGAGAATTTACCTTTACTACCTGTGTCGGATTATCAAGACCATGTATTTCTTCAACAGGCGGTAAATTAAGACCATATATTTCTTCAATAGGAGGTAAATTCTTAACATCTTCAGCTTTAATACCTTTTTCCTTCATATATTTCTTTGCCTCTTGCATATCTTCGGGACTGAGAAATAGAATACCCCTCTTCTTCGGAGTTGGCTTAGGAGTTGGTTCAGGAATTGGATCAAGAATTGGATCAGGAAGTGTCCAATTATTTTCATTAGTCAACATATTATTCAATAGAATTTCAGCTTCATCTGGTGTTCTTTCCCTGAAAACACAACCAGCACAACTATCCAGGTGGTGTCTGGAAGCATCAATTAGTCCATTATAAAAGATATCAAGTATCTCATTTTTCTTTAGAGGATGATCAGGCAAAGCATTAAGTAATTAGAGAAGCCTCCCCCAAGCTTGTGGGAGACTCTCTTCTTCAATTTGCACAAAATTATATATTTCCCTTAAAGCAGCTTGTTTCTTATGAGCTAGCAAATATTTAACAGAGAAGTAATAAATCATATCCTGGGGACTACGCACACAACCAGGATCAAGAGAATTAAACCATATCTTAGCATCACCCTTTAATGAGAACGTAAATATCTCAAGGATATAATAATAGCGAGTTTTCTCATCATTAGTGAATAGGGTGGCTATATCATTTAATTTAGTAAGATGTGCCACAATAGTTTCAGATTCATAGCCATAGAAAGGATCATATTCAACTAAAGTTATTATCTCAGGATCAACAAAGAAATCATAATCCTTATCAGTAACAAAGATAGGTGAAGTAGCATAAGCAGGATCATATTTCATTCTAGCATTCAGAGTTTTTTGTTTCAGCTTAGCTAATAATTTCTTAAGATCACTCCTATCATTGCAAGCAAGAAAATCTCTAGCAGTTTCTTCATCCATAACATAGCCCTCAGGCACAACAGGTAATTCATATCTAGGGGGAGTCTTCATCATCAGTATCATGCATAGCAAAAGTGGCATCATCAATAACATGCGACATATCAGAATGAATAGCAAGTGTAGGTGTCGCAAGCTTACTCAAAACAGAAGGTGAATCAAGTGCAGAGCTAGATGGCAGTTCCTTACCTCCCCTCGTAGTTGAGGGATAGATTTTTGTTTTAGCATCTTTCAAGTTCTTCATAATGATAAGCATAACCAAGTGACTCAAAGAATAGAGTATGTTCACCGGCAACGGCGCCAGAAAATAGTCTTGACGACCCACAAGCATAGGGGATCGCAACAGTTTTCGAGGGTAGAGTATTCAACCCAAATTTATTGATTCGACACAAGGGGAGACAAAGAATATTCTCAAGTATTAGCAGCTGAGTTGTCAATTCAACCACACCTGGAAACTTATTATCTGCAGCAAAGTGTTTAGTAGCAAAGTAATATGATAGTAGTGGTAACGATAGTAAAAGGTAATGGTAGCAAAAGTAATATTTTTGGTATTTTGTAGTGATGATAACAATAGCAACGGAAAAGTAAATAAGCGAAGAACAATATATGGAAAGCTCGTAGGCAATGGATCGGTGATGGAGAATCATGCCGGATGCGGTTCATCATGTAACAGTCATAACCTAGGGTGACATAGAACTAGCTCCAGTTCACCAATGTAATGTAGGCATGTATTCCGAATATAGTCATACGTGCTTATAGAAAAGAACTTGCATGACATCTTTTCTCCTACCCTCCCGTGGCAGTGGGGTCCTATTGGAAACTAAGGGATATTAAGGCCTCCTTTTAATAGAGTATCGGAACAAAGCATTAACACATAGTGAATACATGAACTCCTCAAACTACGGTCATCACCGGTAAGTATCCTGATTATTGTCACTTCGGAGTCAATGAATCATAACACATAATAGGTGACTATAGACTTCCAAGATAGGATCAAGAACTCTCATATATTGATGAAAACATAATAGGTTCAGATCTGAAATCATGGCACCCGGGCCCTACTCACAAGCATTAAGCATAGCAAAGTCATAGCAACATCAATCTCAGAACATAGTGGATACTAGGGATCAAACCCTAACAAAACTAACTCGATTACATGATAAATCTCATCCAAACCATCACCGTCCAGCTAGCCTACGATGGAATTAATCACGCACGGCGATGAGCATCATGAAATTGGTGATGGAGGATGGTTGATGATGATGATGGCAACGGATTCCCCTTTCCGGAGCCCCGAACGAACTCCAGGTCAGCCCTCCCGAGAGAGTTTAGGGCTTGGCAGCGGCTCCGTATCATAAAACGTGATGAATCCTTCTCCCTCCGTTTTTTCTCCCCAAAAGTGAATATATGGAGTCCAGGTTGAGGTCAGTGTAGCGTTAGGGGGCCCACGAGGCAGGGGGCGCGCCCCCCACCCTCGTGGCCAGGTGGGAGGCCCCCTGACGTGGATCTTCCTTCCAATATTCTTTATATATTCCAAAATAATGCTCCGTTGATTTGCAGGTCATTCCGAGAACTTTTATTTCTGCCAAAAAATAACACTATGGCAATTCTGCTGAAAACAGCGTCAGTCCGGGTTAGATCCATTCAAATCATGCAAGTTAGAGTCCAAAACAAGGGCAAAAGTGTTTGAAAAAGTAGATACGACGGAGACGTATCAATGGGGGTCGGGTGTGGATTACCTGCCTGGATAGGCGAGGCCGAGCAGCATGAAGGAGGGTCGCCGGCGAGGAGGCGGCGGCGCTGCAAGCAAGGAGTGAAGGTTTCAACTTGGAAAGGAAGGAGGAAAGGGGGGAATGTGGATTTTGGTAAGAGGGAGGGGGCGGGGAGGTAGATATTTCCACGGAAGTCGAAAATTTAGAATCGCTTCAGCCAAAAAACTACCCCGCAAAGTGTCATCAGACACGTCCCTTATTCACACACGGTCCGAAGATATTTTGTGCTGGATCTCACATTGTTGGTTATAATAAGCTGTGTGGGATCTACTTGATTTTTTGTCTTGATTTGAATTACATAATGGGGTCATAGCGGCCATGGACAGTGTTTGAATTGCTAGACCTTTTATCTGCAGTGATCATAAAAGAATTGGAATTATTCAGGGTTCGTTTGGACATTTTTATGCATTAATTGAGTTTTTAATGCATTTATGTGCATAATTCAAATTTGAACTACATGCATATGCTCCAGTGCATATAAATTGGTTGAAAAATCAAATCTTTGTCCTTGGGTGCATGCTTAGGTCCCATGCAAGAAATGGGAATGAATGTCAAACACCCTGCCACCGTCACTCGGCCGCAAACATTGAGATACCTGGTTTTTAAATTCTAGTAAATCCAAAACTCGTCTGAAATTCATGAAACTTGGCATGCTATCATGGAGCGGCATCAACATGGTGTGGTAAAGTTTTTGTCCCATTTGGGGCAGGTTTGGGTATATGCTTCTCACAAACCAGAGCTTCTCACAGCAAGCATGATGGTTTCGGTAGGGAACGCCCCAACTTTGAGGACGAAACGATATCCATTGCCTCTAATTGCTTTGAAATTTTTTCTTTTGTCAACATAGAACAATATGAGTGTTGTGTTATTTTTGTGATTTTTCGGCGTTCGTTTGGACATTTTTATGCATTAAGTGAGTTTTCAATGCATTTATGTGCATAATTCAAATTTGAACTACATGCACATGCTCCGGTGCATATAAATTGGTTGAAAAATCAAATCTTTGTCCTTGGGTGCATTCTTAGGTCCCATGCAAGAAATGGAATTAATGTCAAACACCCTGCCACCGTCACTCGGCCGCAAACATTGAGATACCTGGTTTTTAAATTCTAGTAAATCCAAAACTCGTCTGAAATTCATGAAACTTGGCATGCTATCATGGAGCGGCATCAACATGGTGTGGTAAAGTTTTTGTCCCATTTGGGGCAGGTTTGGGTATATGCTTCTCACAAACCAGAGCTTCTCACAGCAAGCATGATGGTTTCGGTAGGGAACGCCCCAACTTTGAGGACGAAACGATATCCATTGCCTCTAATTGCTTTGAAATTTTTTCTTTTGTCAACATAGAACAATATGAGTGTTGTGTTATTTTTGTGATTTTTCGGCGTTCGTTTGGACATTTTTATGCATTAAGTGAGTTTTCAATGCATTTATGTGCATAATTCAAATTTGAACTACATGCACATGCTCCGGTGCATATAAATTGGTTGAAAAATCAAATCTTTGTCCTTGGGTGCATTCTTAGGTCCCATGCAAGAAATGGAATTAATGTCAAACACCCTGCCACCGTCACTCGGCCGCAAACATTGAGATACCTGGTTTTTAAATTCTAGTAAATCCAAAACTCGTCTGAAATTCATGAAACTTAGCATGCTATCATGGAGGGGCATCAACATGTCATGGTAAAGTTTTTGTCCCGTTTGGGGCAGGTTTGGGTATATGCTTCTCACAAATCAGAGCTTCTCACAACAAGCATAATGGTTTCAGATAGAACACCCGTATGCAAAGTGAGAGCAGGATTTGTGCATCTCTTGAACACAAACGGTTCTTTTGGATGACCCGTGTGAGTCACTAGCGGGGCGGCGCAATACTATTCGATTTGACAATAGTCAGCGCAGTTCCCGATACGGCTTTAATGCAGACGAGGGAGAGGGTAGCGGTTCCCGGAATGTTGAACAGCCAATGATGCATCCTCCTTCAATTAGCATCGTGTGAATGCATGAGGGAAGTAATGGGAGGACCGGGAAAAGAGGCAGCATGATGTGAATGCAATGCAGTTTGCACTCATATAAAGGCGACCCTCAATTCCAATGCATCTGCCACATCGTACGCACCTAAGCATTTGCCTAAGCACCTACACTAATAAGCGCAAAGGTGCCCACTCCAAACCCATGGCGGAGATGCGCGCGAGCAGCCAGCAGCTGTGCCAGATGGTCCACGACGCCGGCATGCGGCATGGCACCGTGGATTGTCTCCATACGGTGTTGGCGACCGGGTGGTGGATGGCCGCCGTCGACGCCAGCTATGACTCTCAGTTGGACCAGATGATCGTTCGCAGCACCAACAGGTTCATCGTTGTCAAGAAGCTCGCGGACGACATCGCCGTAGTCCTCCAGCCCGCGCGCCCTGGGCTCCTCATTGCCTGCCACCCTAATCGGCCTCCATAGTCGGAACCTCTTTGAAGCACTGGTGACCCTGCAACTGCTCGTCGACGCCACGAAGAATGTCCACCTGGAGGTCGCGCTCGCCACGAGGCGCCTTGCCCTGCAAGAAACAGTCGACCTACACATCCATGTGTACGAACGAATCGTGTACATAGGTATCTATAAGGCTAGTTAGGAGGCTACAACGTTGGCCTTCTTCAGCCGGCTGGAAGCCTTGGATGCCTTAGTTGAGAAGCACCTTGACCTCGCCACACAAGCCGCCGCTCCTTAGCCGCCGGTCGGTGGCCCGGCTGGCGCACTGAGTTGAGGAGGAGGAGGTTGTACGTTGATGGATGCATCTTTCTTCTTGCCTCCTGTAACCACAACTACGATCGCATCATCGTGGCCTTAATTCTTATTTTGCTATTGCATTCACGTTCCAGTCAATACAGACATGTGTGATCCCTTTGCTCAATGCAGACATGTCCGTTCCAGTCTTATATTGATTGGCTTGAATGAAGGTCTATCCCGTCGTTAGGCGCCGCAGCGCGCTGTGCTCGTCGTTAGGCGCCGCGACGCACTCTGCTCCCGTCCGTCGGCGAGCTCGGCTTGTGGACATCTTTTCCTTGCGTGTTCAACTGCTATATGCATATGGTTGCTCGCCGTTGAGGTGACCGCGGAGCGCTCTGCTCTGCCAACTGTTGGGCGTGCGCATGATCACGTCGGGGGCCCCGTATGCATGTGGTTGCGCCGCGCACGTTGCCACGCGATGCAGTTACGTCCGGCACGCTGGAGTTATGCGCTGCAAATTAGAACTGTCATCAGGGCCTGTCGATATTCCTGGCCGTCCGGCTTCCCCTTTAATTCCCGTGGCCATTATAACCTTAGTCTCTTCAACCTTTCGATCGCGCCCCACAACACAACAAGCACACCCACGACGACACATAGAGAGGGG
Organism: Triticum urartu; assembly: GCF_003073215.2. NCBI lineage: Eukaryota > Viridiplantae > Streptophyta > Magnoliopsida > Poales > Poaceae > Triticum > Triticum urartu. The sequence goes on from NC_053022.1 coordinate 39,300,522, forward strand.
ATGTCCGGCAGCGCTCCAATGGAGTTCGCCGAGCATAGAGTGGAGACCCACATGAGAGAGACGGATCTCTCGGTGGTGTACACCATCGACCCGGCCATGGTGGAGGACTACATCAACAGCATTGAGCAGTTGCTTGCTGGAGACAAGTACAAGGTGGTCGGCATCGACCTCCAGTACACCGCCGGTCGTCCCGGCATAGATTAGAAGGTTGTCGTCGCCCAGTTGTGCGTGCGCCATCATGTCCTCATCTACCACTACTGCATGGCCACAGAGCCTTGCGACCGTTTCAACAGGTTTATCAACAGCACCGACTACAAGTTCGCCATGGTGGATACCAAAGACGATGTAAAAGCGCTCAGTGTTACGGGCTTGGCCTACAAGAACCTTGTCGAAATTCGTGACCACTACAGGGTCTGGGGAAGCACGAAGCAGGACTCCATGGTCGAACTCACCTTGGCCATCATCGACCCCTACTGCGAAAAGATGAAGCAGGATGCCCAGAGAACAAGTCATGTATCCTGGCACAAGGCCTGGATGCGGCAACTGGATGAACCTCACCTCAGGTTCGCGGCCAAGAGCATGTACACATGCTACGAGATGCACAGGCGGATCATTGACACGACGAAGTGCCTCGTTACCCAAATCGATGAGCCCGAATCGAGCCACAAGAAGAGCAAGCGTCACAAGAAGTAGATTATGATCAGATGATTGTTTATGCTAGTTAATCATGCATGTAATATATAGTTTACTTTATTGGTATGTGTGGAAATGTCATGTGTGTAGTAGCCACCTATGTAATTATGCATGTAATAGTTTACTTTGGTGTGTGCAAATGTCATGGTTGTAGTAGCCACCTATGTAAGTGAATGTTTAATTTGGTTATGCAAGCATGTCCTTAAGCGTGTGTGTGTGTGTATGGGTGTGTATGTATGTTGTTGTTCTGTATGCAATCTCATCACACAACACACACGTCTTATTAGCAGCAACCGTCTGTGTTCTTATCGATCTTCAGACACATTTATGATTACAGACCTATTTGCTGCGTATCACAGACATCTTGTTAAGTTGAATCGTTTCCGTTCTCATGTCTCAACGCAAACAGTTCATCCGAGTGAACCGCATGTCGTATACCGCACACACCTTTGATCTGGCTGACCGTTTCTTTTGTGTTGCCTAATCACAAACAGTTCATCCGAGTGAACTGTATGTTGTGTATCGCACACGCCTCCATCTGGCTGCCCGTTTCTTTTGTTCCTCCTCATTGCAAATAGTTCAATGAACTGAATCGTATGCCCTTCATCGCACACGCAACTAAAACCTAAACTATGTTTGATGCATCCGTCATCGCAAACATTTTACACATTTCTGACGGTTTTCATATAGCACCGTTTGCGATTATGGCATCGCACACAGTTTCTTGAAGGGTTTCTGATCGTAGTGTCGCGTTAGCAGCATCCTGCAGTAGTGCTTGTTTGAGAGAGACCATCTTCATCCTATGCCTCCCACGGATTGATAAATCTTAGGTCATCCACTTGAGGGAAATTTGTTGTTGTCCTACAAAACTCTACGTTTGGAGGCCCAACAGAGTCTACAGGAAATAAAAGTTGCATAGTAGACATCACCGGTCCACGTGGCCGCATCCATAGGACGAGTGACGGAAACCTACGAGCCTGATGACTGCGGCTATGGCACGTCCAAGCCCATCTGGCGGTGTCCGTCCTAGGCCGCTTTGGGCGCCCCATGATGCTCTACAGAGAAGACTCTAGAAGCCTTGACATTCAAGAAAAGGACTGTATCCGTGTAGGACTCCTCTCTACCGACGTGGCCGACTAGGACTCTTGTAATCCTAGGCTTCCGGTATCTTATATAAGACGTGGCTGGGCTAGTCGATAGAACAAAACTATAGACAGACATTGAAAACTCTCAGTACCTTGTACTATTGATACACTCCAATGCAATAAAGCACAAGCATGATATAGCTAGGGTTTTATCTTCTCTTGAGACCCTGAATCTGGGTAAATACCGTGTCCTTGTTACCATCATGCCACATAGCCTAGCTTAGGTACCCGACCGAGGGATCTGCCAAACTTAGCTCCGACACCATCATGGAGCTCAGCCACCAACCCTAGGTTAGGAGGCGCTACCTTCGAACCCATAGTCGAAGGAGCCACCGGCCGGGCGTAAGCCTTCGGCGGCGTCAGCGGTGACCCCCACGATGGAAATTGAGGAAATGCCAGAGGGAAATGCAACGCACATGGCAACGCCATTCCTGCACGCCAAGAAATTGTAACATAGTCCATTGATAGAGATTGTGGGTTTATGCATGTTAAACTCTTCGTTTTGACTTTATCGATAATTTTCACCACCTTTCATTGCCTCAAATTATTAGGTGATAATAGCATAAGAAAAGTTGAATGACATGGCATGTACTTTAGGCGGTTGGATGCTATTGGAGACCTAAGGTGGGGCATTTTCGAGCAGCTGATTTCAGATCTGTGATTGCCAAGGTGATTGCTGTCTGAAATGAAATCTTTGAAAGGTGTATTTTTACTTTCTATTTCTAATATGTCATATGAAGTGAGCTATAGGCCCCGCGAGCATATGTCTCTGTTATGACCAAGGTTTGGCCATGCGAGGGAACATTGTATACGCACTACAACTTGTTTGAAGATTAGACACCATGGGCAATGTAAACCTTTAACCTTGGAATATGAACGTAAAATTGAGTGTAGAATTAGATGCTTGTACAATTTGTGTTAGATCTCCAAAACACATGCTTCATTATCGTATTGTAACCGAAATCTTCCTTCTGGTTAATTAATGACAGTACAACTTTCATCAAATTACATTATTCTATATGCAGTTTGCGGATTATATATGTGCACCCTTGTTATAAGTTAATCAATTGACAAATAATGGACGGCAAAGACCTACTCTTTGAGCATGAATTCGCTTGACTAAACGCCGGTTTACTAGGACCTAGTGATGTGTCAAGTGCCGTAGGAATGAGACGGTTATCTACTTATGACCGTCATCTTTTGTTTCTTATAGTGACGGAGAGAAGTTCTGGAATTGCATTTTGTATTGAAAGTTGGTATTAATCTTAATTTAGTTTACAGAAAAGTAGTTAAGATGCATTTGATTCTTGTAGATCGGTGCCCAAAATAAACATTTTGCGTTACTTAGGATTTTTTTAAACCGGCGGAGAGCTGTGGAATTCTCGAATACACATATGAACTCGGTTCATGTATACCCACCTCTATGACTAGAGAAGTACTACCTCGTTCCAAAATAAGTGTTGTGGTTTTAGTTCAAATTTGAGTACGTACTTGAAAACATTTAACTGCCATGATTTCACAATATTCGTTGTCTTCTCCTACTTTCATATTGTAGTGTTTGAACTGCAAGTGTTTCTTTCCATCCTTAATATATACATTAATTAGCAACTAAAAAAGTTCCTGCAAAAAAACTAGCAACTAAAAAAGGCATTAACTAGCTAATTTCCCCGCATACCATACATTTGATAGGTAATATTGGATATACATTCATATATGGGCATATAAATGGCAGATAATTAATGGATTCTTATCTTACTACAATCTAGATGGAAGCCTTTAAATCATGTCACTAATGATCGTATATCGGTATATGGGTAAGTATATGTACTGCTATATACTATATCTCGAGGCTCATATATCATGTGTATACCTGTGACCCGCAAAAAAAATGTGTATACCTGTGAATGTTTGACATTCTGAATTTGAATAATTAGATCCCAATTAATGTACGCTAAAAAATGGAACATTTTTATGTTATTGCAATTTCAGGTAACGTTAAGCTTGGATCAGGCATTGGGTTCTGATGCCAAGCTGCCTATAAATACAGGAGGGTTAACCTCGTTGTGATCACCCAATCATCATTCTTTCCTGATCCATCAACCCAGAAGGCAACCTAGCTAGACTAGCTCTCTGAGTTAGAAACTCCGGCGGCCGGCGACCACCGTGCAAAGATATTCCACGGCTAGCTAGCTCGTGGGTCCCCTCATCCTGGTAAGCAACTAAACATATATTCTCTCCGTTCACAAATATAGGATGTTTTGAGTATTTCAATATAGACTACATACGAAATGAGTGAACAAAGACAGTAAAATGCGTCTATATACATTTGAATCAGAAAAAAAAAACATCTTATATTTGTGAACGGACGGAGTATACAAGAAAATTACTGTAGCTTTTTTAAGCTAGCATTTAGGGGTCACTTGTGCTCGTCCTGAATCCTCTCATCATATGCTTGTGATTTTTTTATATTCTAGATCCAGTTTGTGATTTTGTTTTAGAGAACAAACAATTAAACATTGTTACCCGCAAAAATAATTAACCATGGTTTAATTTTTATCCTATGTACGTATAACTGAAGCGAGCAAACATCATCATCTGGTGATCAACATCCGATTAAAACATGGAGTTCGAAATTTTAAGCTAAGATCATGCATGTGAACTCAGGCTGGTTGATTTTAGATCTGCTCATCTACATGTTATCATATGATAGAATGGTATTCGCGAAGTGCTGAAAAAATTATGTTTTTTGTTGTAGATCTAGATCTACTGGCTTGCTACTAACAAACCTTTTTTGTTCATGATTATTTAGTGTAGAACAAGTTGAGAAATAAGGATGTACGGTCATCTATTATTTGATGATTAGTTATATTAGTCACATTTTTGAAAAAAAAAATGTCTCATTGTGATAGTGTATTCAAAATTATCATGGCACAATTTGTACTACTTCGTGTTAGACCTTATTAGAACTCATATATTTGGTGAATTCGGACTTGAATATGTATATATTCAACTTATGTACAGTTGGATGGGTGTCGTAGGTACTACAAACCATTACACATTGTGTATGTGATGGTGCGGCATCCCACACATCTTGCCAAGCTTGCTCCATCGTAGACGATATATCAGTCATTCCTTTTATCTTAGCAATGTTCTTGGAGTTGTTTAGCGCATGGTTTACTTGCACATCAAATTACTTTGTGCTTCTGTTCACCTATATTAATCTAATTTATTGTTTGTGTATGCCAATTTACAAGGTTGTACATATGTATATATGTATTTCCCCTATATGTATAGAGAGAAGTCTGTCACTGTAAATTGCCAACCTTGCGTGATTAGAATTGCCATCAAAAAACGTCAGGACTGGAGAGCCACGCACCTGATTGCGTGGCACTTATCATTTTGTTAAATTAACTATGCATGCACGTTCTTCTCTAAGTGAATAACAGTAACCATGGGTTGCCTCGTATTGTTCCATGAGCAGCTGCTGATCAATGGAGTGCAAGGGCGTGAATACCCAGTCCCCCAAGCCCAAGGTTGTTTTCGTGCTTGGAGCCACGGCCACCGGAAAGTCCAAGCTCGCCATCTCCCTCGCCAAGCGCTTCGGCGGCGAGGTCATCAACTCCGACAAGATCCAGGTGTACGACGGCGTGCCCATACTCACCAACAAGGTCACCGAGGAGGAGAGCGCCGGCGTGCCGCACCACCTCCTCGGCGGCGTGCACCCCGACGCCGACTTCACCGCCGAGGACTTCCGCCGCGAGGCCGAGGCCGCCATCTCCCGCGTCCTCTCCACGGGCCGCCTCCCCGTCGTCGCCGGCGGCTCCAACACCTACATCGAGGCGCTGGTGGAGGCCGACGGCGCCGCGTTCCGCGGCGCCCACGACTGCCTCTTCCTCTGGCTCGACGCCGCGCCGGGGATGATGGAGTGGTACACCGGCCTGCGCGTCGACGACATGCTGCGGCGCGGCCTGGTAGACGAGACGCGCGCCGCCTTCGAGGAGGGCGCCGACTACACCCGCGGCGTGCGTCGCGCCATCGGCCTCCCCGAGATGCACGACTACCTGCGCGCGGAGCGGGAGGGCGCCGTCGGCGAGGCCGAGATGGCGGCCATGCTCGAGCGCGCCGTGCGCGAGATCAAGGCCAACACGTTCGGCCTCGTCCTCCAGCAGGCGGCCAAGATCCGCCGCCTCAGCACGCTCGAAGGCTGGGACGTCCGCCGCGTCGACGCCACTGCCGTCTTTGCGGCCATGGCCGAGGGCTTGGGCGGCCACAAGGAGGTCTGGGAGTCGACCGTGTGGAAACCGTGCCAAGAGATGGTGCGCCTTTTCCTCGGTGTGGGAACCCCTACTTTCCATTCTGCATCTGTCACCCTGCCAACTGATCTGGAGGTGGATGAGGCCATGGCTGGGCTTCCCCTCCGTGGTGTCCCTGTTATCCCCGCTCCTGCAGTCGGCGACGATCATGGCAGTGTCATCCTGCTGACCCCGCCAGCACTGCAGGGGCTTGTGAATGGAGGATCCTTAAACAACGGTGCTGCTGCCGTTGTACTCAATGGCACCGACGTCGTCGTGGACAAGGAACCTGCCTGTGGTGCCGGCCACAGTGACGAGCATCATGGAAGCTATGCCGGTATTGCTGAGGCTGCTCCGGCTTAATTGCCGGCTTTGGCACATTCCATGGTGCTTGGACTACTCCGCTCGTGCTTTAGACGTACTCCACACTGTTGCATGCAAGCATGGAAGATAGTGATACAAGTCTCGTGAGCTTATTAAGCTATTTTTACTGTTTAATTTAAGGTTTATCTCTTATATATTTTCCGAATAATTATGAAACATCCCATGACTATGATGATTGTTGAATTTAAAGACATTTGTGTTGTTATTATTATATATATGTTCAATTTATTTATTTGTAATTCGCCAGAAACTATATTTGGGCACCGTTGATCTATACTTTGAGTGCGCCTTTTTCTTCTGGTTTGTTCTCTGTGCTTTTTTGGGTTTGATTTTAATTGGTTTTATCGACTGGCCCCGGTTTTGACAATTTCGATTGCTTATTGGGTGCGGGCCCATTATATGTGCAACCCAGCCTTCCTATGTCTTTTTTAAAAGTTTTTATGCGTTTTAGCATATTTTTCCTTTTCTTTATCAGTCGGTTTTATTTTTTCTTTTGTGGGCATTTTTAGTATATTGTCTAAGTTAACTTTACACACAAATACTATGTAATATGTGTCAGAATGTTACTGTACATGTGGATTGCACTAGCCTTTTTCATCAGTTCGGACATTTGGTTGCGTTGGCTAGTGCGTGAAGCTTAACATGGTATCAGAGCTAAAGTCTTGAGTTCAAGTCCTGGTTTTCGTAATTTATTAAAAAAATTGCTGGTAGCCCCCCCTTGCATCCACGTAAAGGCCTCTTGAGTCATACGTGAGTTTCGCGCGTCGCCGCTTTCTTCCGGTTGCACGTGTTGACTTGTCTCTCCCATCACACGTGACAGAGGGTGTTACAGTACATGTGGATTGCACTAGCCTTTTCCATCAGTTCGGACTTTTGGTTGCGTTGGCTAGTGCATGAAGCTTAACACAAAATTGCACTATTATATGGTTATTTTTTGTATATTTTAAAAAATACAATTATCGTGCAAATTGTTTGCAAGTTTCAATTTTTTGCACTTCATTTCTTCTTAAAAGGAAATACCAGTTCCACTAACTAATTCAACTTTAGAAAACTTTATTATTTATTTTTCTAGTTTTATTCATTTTCATTATTCTTCAAGGGTAATACCAATAACACTAATTCATTCATTCTTATGAATATTTTTTTCTGTGAAAATTCCACTTTTATATTTTTATTGTTTAATATTTTAAAAAGTGCAAATTTTTGTGTATTTTGTGCAAATTTTATCATTGTTTTTTTAATAAATATTTTTCTTCTTAAAGCATAATACCAATGCCACTGATTCATTCTTTCTTAGAAATCTTCATTATTTTGAGTTTGCTTTAGTTTTCATTTCATTTTCTTTCTCCTTTAAGAGTAACAAAACCGCCACAAATTCATTGCTTATTAGGAAACCTTATTCGCAAAAAATTCACTATTTTAGATTATAATTTTCTTTCCATTGTATCTCTTCTTAAAGGGTATACCAATGCCATATGGTTCATTCTTCCTTAGGAAACTTTAATATTTTGGTTTCTTTAACTTTTTATTTTATTTTCTTCTTTAAGTGTGATATCAATGGAGTGTTTATTTAGTTTATATTTTATTTTGTTTCTTCTTAAATGGTAATATAAATGCCACTATTTTATTACTCCTTAGGAAACTTCTATTTTGTAAAAATATATTATATGCTTATACTTGCATATTATAAAATGCATAATTCATGTGCAAATTGGGTGCAGATTTTATCATTAGTTATTTATTTATTTTTCTTCTTAAAGGGTAGTATTGAAGGATATGCCCTAGAGGCAATAATAAAGTTGTTGTTTATATTTCCTTATATCATGATAAATGTTTATTATTTATGCTAGAATTGTATTAATCAGAAACTTAGTACATGTGTGAATACATAGACAAATAAAGTGTCACTAGTTTGCCTCTACTTGACTAGCTCGTTGAATCAATGATGGTTATGTTTCCTAACCATCGACATGAGTTGTCATTTGATTAACGGGATCACATCATTAGAGAATGATGTGATTGACTTGGCCCATCCGTTAGCTTAGACGATGATCGTTTAGTTTGTTGCTATTGCTTTCTCCATAACTTATACATGTTCCTATGACTATGAGATCATGCAACTCCCAAATACCGGAGGAACACTTTGTGTGCTACCAAACATCACAACGTAACTGGGTGATTATAAAGGTGTTCTACAGGTGTCTCCAATGGTGTTTGTTGAGTTGGCATAGATCGAGATTAGGATTTGTCACTCCGAGTATCGAAGAGATATCTCTGGGCCCTCTCGGTAATGCACATCACTATAAGCCTTGCAAGCATTGTGACTAATGAGTTAGTTGCGGGATGATGCATTACGGAACGAGTAAAGAGACTTGCCAGTAACGAGATTGAACTAGGTATTGAGATACCGACGATCGAATCTCGGGCAAGTAACATACCGATGACAAAGGGAACAACATATGTTGTTATCGGTTTGACCGATAAAGATCTTCATAGAATATGTAGGAACCAATATGAGCATCCAGGTTCCGCTATTGGTTATTGACCGGAAGTGAGTCTCGTTCATGTGTACATATTTCTCGAACCCATAGGGTCCGCATGCTTAACGTTCGATGACGATCGGTATTATGAGTTTATGTGTTTTGATGAATCGAAGGTTGTTCGGAGTCCTTGATGTGATCACGGGCATGACGAGGAGTCTCGAAATGGTCGAGACATAAAGATCGATATATTGGAAGCCTATGTTTGGACATCGGAATGGTTCCGAGTGGTTCGGGCATTTTTCCGGAGTACCGGGAGGTTACCGGAACCCTCCAGGAGAAGTTATGGGCCTTATGGGCCATAAGAAGGAAGCACACCAGCCCAGAAGGGGCTGATGCGCCCCCCTTGGGCAGGAGGCCGAATTGGAATAGGTTTGGGGGGCGGCCCCTTTCCTTCTCTCCTACTCCTCCTTCCCTTCCTCTCCTACTCCAACTAGGGAAGGGAGGATCCTACTCCCGATGGGAGTAGGACTCCCCTAGGGCGTGCCATAGAGAGGGCCGGCCCCTCCCCTCCTCCACTCCTTTATATACGGGGGAGGCGGGCTTACGGTCTACGAGGGTACGTAGACGAAACTCTCCCCTCTCGTTGTTATGCATCACCATGATCTTGCGTGTGCGTAGGAATTTTTTTTTAAATTACTGTGTTCCCCAACAGTGGCATCTGAGCCACGTCTATGCGTAGATGTTATATGCATGAGTAGAACACAAAGGAGCTGTGGGCGTGGGTATATACATATTACTTGCCATCACTAGTTGATTCTTGATTCAGCGGTATTGTTGGATGAAGCGGCTCAGACCGACATTACCCGTACGCTTACGCGAGACTGGTTCTACCGACGTGCTTCGCACACAGGTGGCTAGTGGGTGTTTGTTTCTCCAACTTTAGTTGAATCGGATTCAATGAACATGGTTCTTTCTGAAGATCAAAAAGCAATCACTATATCACGTTGTGGTTTTTGATGCGTAGAACGGTTCTTGCTTAGCCCGTAGCAGCCATGTAAAACTTGCAACAACAAAGTAGAGGACGTCTAACTTGTTTTTGCAGGGCTTGTTGTGATGTGATATGGTCAAGACGTGATGAGACATAAGTTTTTGTATGAGATGATCATTGATGGCCCACAAGTGTAGGGGATCTATCGTAGCCTTTTTGATAAGTAAGAGTGTCGAACCCAACGAGGAGCAGCAGGAAATGATAGGCAGTTTTCAGTAAGGTATTCTCTGCAAGCACTGAAATTATCGGTAACGGATAGTTTTGTGATAAGGTAATTTGTAACGGGTAACAAGTAATATAAGTAAATAAGGTGCAGCAAGATGGCCCAATCATTTTTGTAGCAAAGGACAAGCCTGGACAAACTCTTATATAAAGGAAAGCGCTCCCGAGGACACATGGGAATTATCGTCAAGCTAGTTTTCATCACGCTCGTATGATTCGTGTTCGGTATTTTGATAATTTGATATGTGGGTGGACCGGTGCTTGGGTACTGCCCTTGCTTGGACAAGCATCCCACTTATGATTAACCCCTATTGCAAGGATCCGCAACTACAACAGAAGTATTAAGGTAAACCTAACCATAGCATGAGACATATGGATCCAAATCAGCCCTTACGAAGCAACGCATAAACTAGGGTTTAAGCTTCTGTCACTCTAACAACCCATCATCTACTTATTACTTCCCAATGCCTCCCTCTAGTCCCAAACAGTGGTGAAGTGTCATGTAGTCGACATTCACATGACACCACTAGAGGGATGAAAACATACATCTCATCAAAATATCGAACGAAAACCAAATTCACATGACTACTTATAGCAAGACTTCTCCCATGTCCTCAGGAACAAACGTAACTACTTACAAATCATATTCATGCACTAGTAGAAAAAGGGCCTGTTGTCCCGGTTCGTAAGGGCCTTTTGTCCCGTCCTGAACTGGGACTAAAGGGTCGGTACTAATGCCCTGTCCCTTTAGTCCCGGTTGAACCGGGACAGATGGGCCTCCATGTGGCCTGTGCGCGGAGCCCAGGCAGGACGGCCTTTGGTCCCGGTTGGTGGCACCAACCGGGACCAATAGGCATCCACGCGTCAGCATTTCTGTGGCTGGGGTTTTTGTTTTTTTTGAAGGGGGGTTGGGGGTTTTGGGGGGTTAATTTAGGTGTTTCATATATTGTGTTAGCTAGCTATAATTAATAGAGAGAAGTGTCCTCTCTTATGTCCGTGCTTGGTCGACGCTACGTACTATACATACGTATAGAGAGGACTAGACACGCTAGCTAGCTAGTAAGCAAACGAAGGAAACAGAAGATCGTCATGAACATATATGCATACAGAGAGAAGTGATATCGACCACCTCTCCTTCTCCGAGAGATTGGTCGAACAACAAGTTCTCGTATGTTTATCCGACACTACCGGCTACATATATACAATAATTATCTCTTACAAATATAATCTCCTAACATACGGACTCATGGTCCACATAGTATTCTCCGTCTTCAGCGATCACATGGTCAAGAAAGAATGCCGCCAATTCCTCTTGAATTGCTCGCATGCGAGCTGGTGCTAGGAGTTCATCCCGCTTCCGAAACATCTAATTTGAAGAAGGGGGTCAATACATATATATATATGAATGAATGAAACTCAACACAAATGATGGTAATAAAATAAAATTGTGAATGTTGTTATTTATGCACTTCATATTGTTCATCAGAGTAGCCCCGCTCACAGGTCATGTGGCGGATGGACTCGCAAATGTAGTATCCACAGAAATTATTCCCTTGTTCCTTCCACAACCACTTTACAAGAAATAGAGGTTAATCAAACTGATAAGCAAGAATGCCAAATGGTATTGATGAAACTAGTGCTTGAATCAATAGGAGATGCGCGGAACATGCTACTATAGTACTTACTTTCGGGTGTCTAAATTGCAGCTTCTTCGGGAGTCCCGGAGCTTTTTTGGTGAATTTTTTCCAAACCCTGCCAGACAAAGAAAACAATTACTTGATATATCAGGAAATGAACAAAGTTGTTGATGTGGTGGATAATGATCGATTTAACTTACTTCTCGAGCATTTGAGTCATGTTCGCATAGTCCTGGGGATCTTTTCGTCTTGAGTCTAAGACGGTTACTAGTCCATGCTCAAGCTTAATCTCTAGGAGAATATAGTGGAAACTGCACACGCATGCATAACTCATCAATTACATTACTATAACCTTGACTAATATATAAGGGAAACCGAATATGGACAAGACAGCAACACTCACTTGAAGTTGTAAGGAAATAGTATTATATCTTTGTTTTCATTTATTACCAACGATCATAGCAAGTTGGCCTCGGTATCTGCAGGATGAAATTTAACCTCAGTTTCATCTATGAGATATGTGTTAATGAACCCAATATCACCGACTTGTCTTTTCTTCAATTCGGCGATCTTCAATCTGCATAATATAGTGAGGATAATTATAAATACATGCAATGAAAGAGTTGAGCTATATAGAGAGACTTAATGACAGAAGTAGTACTACTTACAGAGAGTAGCAGGTGACTGTTGCTTTATCGAGGGCCAATTGATTGAAAAACTGAAAGAACTCCTCAAATGGAACAGGCAACAGATCAATTCCAACGAGGTCATGCTCCTTTTTAACTCTCACATACAAAGTACTCCTCCCCCCAGACTCTCTGCAGATTTTCAAGTATCAATCATGCAATCTTCACATCATCGTTGATAGAGATCTTTCATCTTTGACGAGAGGCTTCCCATACTCGTATCTTTGTATCTGCACCTCCATGAAATCATAATGTACATCGTCGGGCAGGTAATCTCCAAGATTGCTATAACCGGGCACCATCCTCGGATCATTAGCGACGATGTCGCTAGGCACCTTGAGCGGGGGGGGGGGGCACGATTGCTTCGCTTGTTCGCCGAGCTGTGCAATTTGTTTCCCATCTCGTCGTTCTTTCAGCCTTTGATCACTGACAGTACTTTCCAATCGCTCCGCTTCGACGAATTCCTTTCCAATAATGCGCTCATAGTTTCCTTTCGGCGGAGACTTGGGTGGTTTTGTCAGGGCAGCCAGAGTGCGCTTCGCTTTCACCGGATCTACCTTCTCCTCCGGAGATGGATGTTTCTTTGCTTTCACCCCTTCAAAGAAGTTCCTCACTTCTTCTCGCGCGATCTTGGCATTCTCCTCCGGGGTCCTCTCGTATGGTAACTTCTCTGGAGTCTTCAGAGAAGGACCGAATCTATATGTCCTCCCACCTCTAGCTGTACTGCTAGACACCGGCAGAGCAGACGGAGCGGTTGTCTTCTTTACTTGCTTACAAGGCGGAGGAGAAGGACTACGACGCGCCGGAGCAGCCGGAGTGGCGGCAGGTATCTTCCGCCCTTGCTGACGAGGCGAAGAAGGAGGAGGCTGGCTGCTCGGGCGCGCCGGCGCAGGCGGAGAAGGAGGCGGAGTGCCGCCACGCGCCGGAGAAGGAGCCGGCCGAGTGCCCTGATCGTCACTCGCCGGAGGAGGAGGCGGTGGAGGAGGCGGAGTGCCCTGACTCGCCGGAGGAGGAGGAGGAGGCGGAGGCGTCCAGTTCGGAAGGTTGATGAGCTCCTTCCGCCATAGGCATGGAGTCTTCAGAGCAGAACCCAGCCTAGTCTCCCCTTCACCGGTAGGGTGGTCAAGCTGGAGGTCCTCAAATCCCTCTGGTATTTCATCCACCATCACCCTAGCATATCCTTCTGGAATCGGCCGGCAGTGAAAAGTTGCGCCGGTTTCAGTAGGATAAACAGAGCCAACAGCCGCCTTGACCTTCAAATTCATCCATTGCGTCATAAGGTGGCAATTTTGAGACTCCGTGATAGCATCCACGGGATAGCTGGTAGGAGCCGTCAAGACATGCTCCGACTGAAGCAGCTCGGTGGAAGCCACGCTGCTTCTCCGCTGAGAAGGCGGGGTAGCTTCGGGGGAAGCTTCAGCAGTTCGTTTGCTGCGATTTGCTTCTCGTTCCTCTATCGCTTGTACCCTTGCTTGCATCGCCTGCATTTGGGTCTGCTGCACTTTTTTCCTCCTCTCTTGGCATTTGTAACCGCCTGCGTCCGGAAACCCAACCTTCCACGGAATGGAGCCTGGCATGCCTCGTGTCCGTCCAGGGTGCTTAGGATTCCCGAGGGCCATTGTGAGCTCGTCGTTCTCTCTGTCTGGAAAGAACGTCCCTTGCTGCGCTGCTTCGGTATACTACTGAAGCTTCTTGACTGGTATGTCCATTTGATCGTTTGTCCAAATGCACTTCCCTGATACAGGGTCCAAGGTTTCGCCAGCCCCGAAGAACCAAGTCCGGCAACGGTTTGGCCAATTAATTGTCTTTGGTTCGATCCCTTTATCAACCAGATCATTCTCAGTCTTGGCCCACTTAGGCCGAGCTATGAGGTAGCCACCTGACCCCGTGCGATGGTGATGCTTCTTCTTCGCAGCATTTTGCTTGTTTGTCACCGACATCTTCTTACTCTTTTCCGATGTCTTGTGGGCCACAAATGCGGGCCAGTGATCTCTGATCTTCTCATATCTGCCCTTGAATTCTGATGTCTCTTTATTTTTGACAAACTTATTCAGCTCTTTCTTCCACCTCCTGAATAGTTCTGCCATCCTCTTAAGAGCAAAAGACTTGATTAATTTCTCTTTAACTGGCTTCTCCGGATCATCCTCTGGCGGTAGGGTGAAATTTAACTCCAGCTCAGTCCAAAGATCATTTTTCTGCATATCATTGACATAAGACACCTCAGGATCTTCTGTAGCCGGCTTTAACCATTGCTGGATGCTGATCGGGATCTTGTCCCTAACCAAAACCCCGCACTGAGCAACAAATGCGCTCTTTGTCCAGAGGGGTTCAATCGGTTGGCCGTCGCGCGCGATTGCTATGATCTCAAACTTTTCATCCGAGATCAACTTTTTCTTCGGGCCTCGTCTCTTTACCGAAGTTGTGCTCGATCTGGAGGGCTAGAAAAAAGAACAAAGACTTAATTAATATGTGTACATACCAAAACAATGAATGCATCAATTAGCTAGTCAGCAGAAGCTTAACTAATATATATACCTGGCCGGACTCGGTTCGGTCACCGGAGACGTCATCACGGTCTCCTTCTTGCACCGGCATTGGGTCACCGGAGCCGTCCTCACGGTCTCCTTCTTGCACCGGCATTAGGTCACCGGAGCCATCATAATCATAGCCAGCTGCTTCCAGACCATCGGTGTCGTTGAGAAACAACGAGCAGACGGCATCACTTCCTCGTGCGATTATATCCCCCAACAACTCTTCTTGTACTTCGTCTCGGGCGGTGTCCATAGTTTCTACAAATATTTACAACATGGCAATTATTATTCAAACATGACAGATGGATATATTAGTGGCAAACATAGAACTAATATTAATTAGTGGCCTCGACGCTGCTTCTCTAGGGTTTGGGGTGGCCTCGACAACGCTTCAAGGATAAAAAAAGAAGAGGAAGAAAAATAAAAGAGGAGAAGAAAGAATAGAGGAGTAAGAACTCCTCTATTCTTTCTTCTCCTCTTTTTTTCTTCTTCTTCCTCTTTTTTTTATCGGGAACGAGGGTCGTCGAGGGTCGCCGAACGGTAGAGGAAACCCTAAATAGCAAGTATCGTGGGTGTGAGATACATGTGGCCGTCGGTGTCGGACAGTACATCCACGTCCCACAAGTGATGTGGGCGTCAGATGGAGGACGCCATCCCACCTCTCTCTCTCTCTCTCTGATGAGACTCATATTTCAGCATCTAGAGAACACTGGCATAGAAACAATCTCGGAGGGTGCTCTTGCCCTTTGGGGCATGAAGCCATGAACACCATGAAAACAAAGGGGGAAACTTATCCCACTTAGGTGGGAGGCCAAGGAAGAAGAAACATGGTCCCTCTCTCTTCCGTCTCCATCGCCTCCATCATTTAACCACCATCTCCATGGTGGTCCATAGATCATCCATAAACCTTTGTAATCCCCTACTTGAACATATTGTTTGATGCTATAAATTATTAACCAATGATTTATTGCACTACTATTATGCCTAAGCATATCCTTTTTGCCCTATGGTGATTGGTGAATTATTATGATTGATTTGAGTTGTATGTTATGATGTGTTGTTGTCCTTTGATGCTCATCATATAAGTGCACATACATGTGGATCACACTCTAGGGTTAGTAGTATATTGAGATAACTATGCATAGGGTGGTCGGAGTGATAGATATTACCGAGCCTCGGTATAGGAATTGATGCATATGGGATAAAGAGGAGCCATAAATCTTAATGCTATGGTTGGGTTTTACCTTAATAAATTCTTAGCAGATGTAAAAGCTTGATAAGGGTTTCAATCATATTATTCAATGGCTTTGTCATGCATATTAGCTTAGGCCTCTCTCTCACATATAAAATTACAACATATGATTATCGGTCTAGTATCTTACCGAATTTCCTAGGGACAATTTTGCAACACCTACCATCGCTATTCCTGACTCGCTATCTTTTACTTTTAGGGAAAAGTCAGTCTGTGCCACTGCCAAAGTTGCACATTCGAGTCTTGCCACTCAAATTTGCGTATTTCGGTCAGTGCCACCAGCGTGTGCAAAGAAATTAGCTGCATGCCCCTGGCGCCGTCTCCGTGAGTTACATTCTAATTGTCATCTCGTTTGAATCGTTTCCTCCTCTATAGGACCCACAACTTATCGAGTCAACAACACCGACGACCATACACATTTGACCATAGGCTCCTTCGTGTGGCCTAGGATCGATGGGACGAGTCACGAGATGGGACGACACACCCGTAGTGCTCGACAATGGCACAACGTTGAACATTCTCCTGTTCACACGCCATGTCGGGCTGGCATTTAATTCCGGTGGTCAATTGTTGCTTCTCCCATGATGCCCCTCGATACGCCTATGTCCTATAACTATTGCCCTACTCCGATGTACGCCGCAATACTCACCTCCCACCCAACTGCTTGCCTTAGATCTCACTTAGTCTGCCATTTCATCGCCCACTACTAGGAAAAGGCCTACTAATGGCGCACCAGTTTTGCCTACTAATGGCGCATCACTGGTGCGCCATTAGTATCACGCCACTAGTATTTTTTACTAATGGCGCACCACTGGCTTTGGTACACTAGTATGCCTCTCAGGGGCCATATTTAACCATGTGCTTTGGCACACTAATGGCGCACTGCGGATGGATGCGCCATTAGTATACTTGGCATAGTAATGGCGCACTCTGTAGTGATGCGCCATTAGTATGAATATTAGGTTTTATTTTTTTTACTTTTTTGATTTTTGCACATGTTACAAAATATATTATTTGACAGAATATAGACAGTAGCACACAGCAACAGCAGATTCATCGAATACAATAGAAGATTAGTCTCCGAATACAATTCATCATATTAGTCTCCGAATTCAAAAGACCGAACAAAGATAAAACATTACAAGCCTCGAGACCGCGAGTATCAAGTTTGTCGGAAGTAATACTAATCCTAACAAGTTTTACTAATCATCATCATACAACTTCTACTCGTTATTCATAACAAGTCATACGATCATCATCTTGATAGTCATCGAACCAACCCTACTTAATTGTTCTTAGCACATGATCATCAGTATTAGGCAGGACCTAAATACCCTATTTAAGCTAAAATAGCATAAAACAATATAGACCCTGGCTCTCCATTATGGAGAATGGAGAACATCCTGTCTCCAATTCTTGCGCTTCGCTTCCTTTTGCTTCCAAGAAGCTCCTTACGACTGTACATACATTTTTTCCATCCTTTCATTTTCATGTCTCCACTTCTTTTAGAAATCTCGTATGGACAGTTGAGATTCGTAGGACGACTTGGCTGTATGTTCAAAACATTAACACTACCTTTCTGATACATCATATGAGGCACACAATTCTCTGGGATTATCTGTTGAAAAACATAGTAATAACTTCATAGTTAGCAATGATGTACTAGTTTTAGAAGTATGCAAAAGATGCACGAATGTCGTAATAGTAAAAATCTTACCAGGGTATCTCCATGGTAGTTACCGTAGTTGAACACATGCACTAGTGGCATGTATTTACCATAATGTTGAGGAGTTTGATTGTGGATAATGTAATTCTCAATGTCAGTACAAAATCCGACCAGATGATTTTTCTCCTTGTAAGTTGTTAATTCGGAGCCATCGGTGTAGTGGGTTTTGTCTACCATCTCCCGCACATTCTTTGAATAATAAAAATAAGCTGTCAATGGAAATAAGCTGTCAACTATTTTGAAATAAACAATATAAATTAGCTAATAACTATGTTTGAGAAACTCACATAGCGGTAGAACTGGAGGCGTATCAACAAGGACCCAAATGTCCATATTGTCTTGGTTGATGTCAGGATTACCAAGATCCATGGTGATAAGCATACCCTCATCAAAACCATACATCTTGCAAAATGCTTCCCAATTTTTGCAACCAAAATGGGTTACGCTCTCAGAATTATATAGATTTACTTCAAAGTCCACATCGTGATGAGTCCTTAGGTGAATTTTCTTTGTTTCAGAAATTTCATGGTCTTCAAAATCCATCCTCTCCAAGACATAGCGTCTTGCATGGCATGGGATAAGCTATACTCGAATTGTAAAAGATGAAAATTACACGTTGAAATAGTTGAAGTCATGCTTAATTATGAAAATAACACTTGTCGTCGTTGTGTACCGTTTCAACTTCGAAGGTCTCCTCGAGCTTAATGCTGAAGCGTCGATCATCGTCCAGGTGAGGCATGTCGCACAGACCTCGATCGTCGTGGCACCAGTAGCACTTCGCTGGGAGACTTTCATCGTCCGATGATGATGACGACATATCCTACGTTCATAATTCAAAAGTACGTCATTTAGGGTTTGTCGACACCGAGGCATCCTAAAAGCTAAGCTTTTATCATTTAGGGTTTGTCGATGCTGAGGCACCCTAAAAGCCTAAGCTTTCATCATTTAGGTTCTTATCGACACCGAGGCACCCTAAAAGCCAAGGTTTTATCATTTAGGGTTTGTCGACGTCGAGGCACCCTAAAAGCCTAAGCTTTCATCATTTAGGTTTTGTCGACGCTGAGGCACCCTAAAAGCCTAAGCGTACATCATTTAGGTTCTCATCGACACCGAGGCACCCTATAGAAGCGAAGTTAAGTTTTCATCATTTAGGGTTTATCGATGCTGAGGCACCCTAGGTTGGGCCTAATCACTTGGCACTAATCACTTGGCTCTATTGCCACCTATGTTGGGTTTATCATCTAGGGTTTATCGATGCTAACGAGAATTCTAAGTTGGGCCTAATCACTTGGCTCTATTGCCACCTATGGTTTAATGCAGCAAGAATGGCGGGGCAGTTGATCCTACTTAACTAAGTAGTAAGATACCCCGGCCAATGCATTAGTCGCAAGTACCCCATATGTCCTATTTTTAGCAAAGTCATGCTAAAATTCACGGAAAATTTCAGCATGACCTTTGCTGAAAATAGGACATATGGAGTACCCGAATTTGCCGGAACGGAAGTTAATCGACATTCCGGCAAACTCAAGGGCCTCTCGGGGTACCTGCAAATTCATCACGACACAATGGTCGGAGACAAAACCCAGCCACAGACCATATGGTCCTCTGCTTTCATATGGAAAAAAATCAGCTCAACTTATGTGAGCTTCCATTCCAGATATAATAGGTCACCAAACAAAAAATCATCCAGATATAATGGTACAGCAAAGAAACAGCTTAATCCATGCCTCAGCTTATGAACAGTCATTACTTCAAATATAGAAGAAGGAACAATTTATTTGTGACATAGTTACAAATGATGACAGAATAAAGCAACACCCTGCACTAGCCTAAAAACAAGTGAAGTTTCACCCATATAAGAACAACTTTATAAAATCAGAAAAGTTGCTAAATTTTTTGTATCCTTCATATACACTGGAGTACAATGCTTTATAATGTTCCATCATCATTACAGAAAATTGACAATTGTCCATAACAGTTAACTGAAATTTTTGCCTCATAGCTTGGGTGGTTTAAGTACTAGGAGACTTTGTAATGTGCAGTACAGGTGCAGTAACAGGCAATAAAACTGTTACTCCAACTTAACGAAAACAGAAAACAGAAAACTGGAGTACTCAACTTGGTACAGGCAACTTAATTTACTTGAATTCAGGGTACATGCAACTTAACGAAACCCCCAACTTGGTAGAACTATTATAGCCCCTTAAAAATTGATTATGATCAAGTTAGGTCTACTTAACGAAACCCTCAACTTGGTAGAACTAATATAGCGCCATATGCAACAATTGATTATGATTATTCAGGAGTATTTCACTCGAAGACAAGTGAAGCTGCAACATTGTACTCCAGTCAAATCAGGGTATAGTAAGCTTGAATTTCAGGATACAGTAAGTTTGAATTTCAAGATAAAACACAAATAAAGTTCAGTATAAATCATCACAGGAGTCTTGCTTCAAAATGCGCATGCAGGATTCTATGTTCGCCTCTGTTTTCGAGTTGCTCGACTAGTTGCGACTAGTCGTCGAGTCGCACTGGCAGGGTCGACTCAGCCCGGCGACTGTCGAGCGACTAGTCTCGACTAGTCATGACTAGTCGTGTTTTCTGGGTTGAGCGACTCAATTTTTTGGGCCCCATCTGTCATATGTTTTTATTGTATCAAACCACCACCTGGAAACCTAGATCGAACATGTTCCCCTCCCCTCGACCCAGCCCTCTCCTAGGCAGCCGCCGCCGCCGCCCATGGTTGCTGGCTTGCTGCTGCTCCCCCGGTTGCTGCTGTTGCTGGTCTGCTCCTCCCCTCCTCCCCTGGTTGCTGCTACTAGTCCGCTCCTCCCCTCATCCCATGGTTGCTGCTGCTGTTGGTCTGCTCCTCCTCTCCTCCCCTGGTTGCTGCCCTCGACCTCCCCTGGTTGCTACTGTACAAATTTCTTACTAATTTGTTCCCTGGATAATTCCAATTCCTTGAGAACATGAATAAAATCAAAATTATCCAGAGGTATATCAACACCCATCATTGATGCTCTAAACATAATCTCCTTAGCTACTTAATTTCCCAACCCTAGCTACTTAATTCTCCAACCCCTTTTCTTGTCCAAAATTCTCCAACCCCTAACCCTAGAACACATCAAAAGGAAATCAAGAGGGGGAAGAGGGGGAAGCGGCTCGGGTGCTCACTGGGGAGGTCGAGGGCGACTCGGGGTAGCCGGAGCTAGTCGAGGCGGCGCGAGGGCGGGAGGACGTCGAGAGCGCGGGCGCGGGCAGAGGAGGGACGGCGAGGGAGGCGGCGCTCGGCTCGAGGAGGCGTGGGGCCGGTGACGGAGACGGAGGCGCGGGGGCGGCGGCGGCGTGGGGGCGGCGACGGAGACAGAGTCGCGGGGGCGGCGGCGTGGGTCGGGGCAGCGGGGGGAATTAGCTAGGGGGGCGAGGGAGAGGGATGAAGGGGATCTGGCGAGAGGGAGGGAATTAGCTAGGGGAAATCTTACTAATGGCGCACCTACGGTCGGTGCGCCATTACTAATCTTTTTTTTACATAGCAATGGCGCACCAGGCAGAGGTGCGCCATTAGTAATCTTTTTTTACATAGCAATGGCGCACCAGGCAGAGGTGCGCCATTAGTAATCTTTTTTTATATATAGCAATGGCGCACCAGCCAGAGGTGCGCCATAAGTAATTTTTTTTGTTGCATGTAATAATTTTTTAGAAAATGAATATGAATATGAAACAGTAATATTTTTTTATAAAAAAAGTAATAATTGTTGTTTAACAATAATTGTAGTCTACACTTTTTTATTATTATTTTTTTTAAAATGAAGAGGGGAGAGGAGGCGCGGGTGGGATCGAGATCGAGATGGAGGGGGAATCGAGATCGAGATGGAGAGGGATTGAGATCGAGTGTCCTCATAAATATTCAATATTTTATCATATTGAATATGAAAAAATATCATCAAATTTGAAAAAATATTCATGAATTCAAAAAATGCCCATGAAATTTTAAAATATTCATGATATCAAAAAGTGTCCATGAAATTTTAAAAATATTCATGATATCAAAATATATACTAATGGCGCACTTCTACAGGGTGCGCCATTAGTAGTTTAAACTAGTAATGACGCACTGTGAGGCGGTGCACCATTAGTAGTTTTGCAAAAAAAAAAATAAAAAAAATTCAATACTGGCGCACTCCCTGTCTGGTGCGCCATTACTAGTTAGAACTAGTAATGGCGCACTTCGGTAGGATGCGCTATTAGTATGTATGTAAAAATGAAAAAAAAATTATCGCTAGTGGTGCACCTGTTTTCTGGTGCGCCATTAGTGTCTTCCACACTAATGGCGCATCACCAACTGGTGCGCCATTAATATATAGTAGTGGCGCACTACTTCCCTGGTGTGCCATTAGTGTCAATCCTATCTATAGCCATTTTCCTAGTAGTGGCCCGTCCCTAGCCCGAGGAGGCCAGCTCGCACGAAGGAGGACCCCTCGACACCCCTTGCTGCCCCACAAATACAGATGAAACATTTTGTTTAGGGGATTAAGGGGTAGCTAGCAAACCCCTTACATGACCTTTTCCCTAAATATGACCCCCAGCCCCAAAACTCCCCCATCTGCTCATTTTTAGTTCAACCATGGGCAGTCTGAGTGAAAAGCCGCCTGCAGCCTCCCGCTTCCTCACAATCTCCCTACCCGACACCACTATCCTTATCCTCACCGCCAGCCGCCCCTTCCCCGATGACCGAAGGAATGGAAATGTCGTCCCCCGCCACACCCCTGGGCACCATCATCGGTGCCAAAGACCCACCAGCGGTCATGAACACAAATTCGACATGCATTACCACTGAAAGAACGACGACAAGGGAGGAACATCATCGACAGCACATCGTCGCCGATGGTCATCGGTAGTCGCTCCGCCGTCACAGTCGTGCCATCCTTGCCTAAGCCGTCCGGCAAAAAGGACCGTCGGCCGTAGGCTAAGGCGGTTGGCAACACGGCGGTGGCGGCGATAAAGATAAAGAGGCTGTTTGGTTTGCGCCTATATCTGCCTTGCCAATCACGGGCTTGCCAAATAATTGGCACAGGATTTGGGCGCCCATGCCTTGCCAAAAAGTTGGCTACGAATTGAACTAAGGCTGCTGTGAGGGTGCGGGCGCACCAATTTTTTGGTCTCCATCCAAATGAGCGCCCAAGTTGGGTCAACGGCTAAAATTTTGGCATGGCGTCCAAGGCACTGATCCAAACAACCCCAAAGAAGACCGCGGCCACCCTGACGCTTCCCCCTCGACCTACTGTGGTGTTGGGGAGTACTAAGCGGCGTCCTGCGGCCGCACCGTCACCCCTCTCACCTCCGTCGGCCGGGGACGAGGTGGATTCGGCCGATACCACGAGCACACACTTGGGCTCGATGACATTGCGATGTCGATGCCATGTACTCAAACGAGAGAAGCCGAGGCGGTGAACTGAGATCGAGGAGGTCGAGGAGAGTGAGTAACCAAGAGGAAGAGTAGGGCGGAGAAGTGCAAGATGGAGGAGGACAAGGCTTTTGTGCGGAGCTTGGGCCAACATCTTTCTTGTTGTCACACGTTCAAATTGTCTATGTGCTGTGTTGAAATGTGATCAACGAGACGAGGGACCCGACAAGACGAGGCGCCGAATATGCCGCACAGGATGGTGACCGCCGGGGCCGGGGCCGGGGACGGCGGACGGAGTGTGGCCAGCACGTCGACACGCTGGGCCATCGCCCCGCAGATGCGGGCGTGAGACGGCCATGCGAACCCGTGTGCGTGCCCACCACCCGCCAGGAATCCGCCGTGTCCCCACTGACGAGAGAACGGACCCCCTCCGTCGCCAGCGATCCGCCGCGGCGTCGATAAGGGGAGCGGATAGCGCGCGGGCGCCGCAGCCAATCAGCGGCCGGAGGCCAGCACGCGCCCCTCATCCCCTCCCGGATTCTCTTCCACGGCTTAACCCAACCCCCACCCCCACACCCAACCCAACACGCGCGCGCATTACAAAATTCGCCTTCTTCCTCGCAGACGCTCGCGGCGGCTCATCCTCCCTCCGAGAACGCGCGCACCGGCCGGTGGCGGAGAGAGGGGGAGGGTGAGAGGAGCGGCCGTGTAAGGACCTCTCCGCGCGCTCTCCGGTTTTATCTGTCTATCTGTATCATCAATCTGCCTACGGTTCGTGGGCCGGGCTGGGAAGGGAGGAAGGCCGCCGCTGCATTTTCTTGGTGGTCTGATTGATGATGGCGGGAGCGACGTCAGCCACGGCCGCATTCGCCGCCGCCGCTGCCGCCAGCGCCAAGGCGCACGCCGCGTGCCCCTGGGCCGTCGCCGCCGGCGGCCGGAGGCGGTCCGGCGTCGTCGTGCGCTGCGACGCCGGCGGGGATGCCCAGGCGGCGTCCAAGGCGGCCAGCATCACCGCGCTCGAGCAGTTCAAGATCTCCGCAGACCGTGAGTCCCCCTTCCCCCTCCTCCAATTTGACGGATACGATGTAAGATTGTGCAGGTTTAGTTTTAGTTTGGTGGTGCGCGCATTAGGGAAACTGCATTGTTCTCCCCCAGTTTTGCTTTGATATTTGTGAGCACATGCAGTATTCTTGATCTATCATTACTAGTAATTACTTGTGTTCACAGCCTGTCTGTTCAGGTTTACAGAACCAAAGACAATTGGACCTAGAGATTGTGTGATATCTCGAGGAAAACCTCGATTAGTTTTCTTTTTCTGCACCGAGTGTCGAAAGGTTCGCGAGTTCTAGTGGTAACTCATCTAGGAGGCACGCACTTCACAGATTGATTGGCAGACCATTAGCACCACAGTATGGTTGGTATAGGAGCTTAACAAAAAATGTGTTAAATTAGTGTTTGTTGCAGCCTAAATAAAGGAGCCTGCCTACCTGACTAAAATTGCCAATTACTAATAAGATCACACAACATAACAAGTTAAGAATGGACAGTGGCTGTTGCATGCTTCAGGTATCAGATATTGACCAATTACAGGAAAAAAGTGGGTTCAGCTTCTCTTTGTTGTTTTGTTCTGTAACCTGAGTCTCCTGCCCGCTAAAACTTCAAGATTCGAGATATGCAGTTACTTGATTCAGAATGCATATGTGTGCGACTCCACCAGTGTAAGCACACAATATACCCCTTATATAATTACAACATATCAAGAAATCATTATGTGGTGAAAGTAGCTGTTAAAGGAGCGGAACCACCGACGCATCTTTAATCAAGATCAGCTCCATCTAGTCGGCGTGGCGACCCTTGCTCATGAGGACTTTGCCCCGTGTAGCTTGGCTTTGCTTGTACACTAGTCCGATCGCCCGTAGAAAGTTGCTTGTTTGTTTTGGCTTAGGAGGAGGATGTTTAAGCACTACTTTTTCTTCCTACTCAAGTGATTTCACTTTTCTGCTTATTTTTGCTTGCTGTGGCATAAACTTCCATGCGGCGATTTGTGCTAACGAACTTCCTCTCCTCGTTTGATGAATGAGCAGAGCTCTTGCATCTGTGCTTGAAAAGGGAAATTTGTTATGGTGCTTTGTGCTAACAAACTTCTTTCGTCTTTCCCTTCTTTGTGCTTGCTTGCTGTGGCAAGCTGTGTAACAAACTTCTTTTCCTACTTTAATGAATGGGCAGAGCTCTGGCATCCTTGCTAAAAAAATGTTATGGTGATTTGCAGTCATCCGTTCTTTCATTTAAAAAAAGAATGTCTATTTGCAGTATGTGACAATGTCTTTTATTTTCACTATCAGGGTACATGAAGGAAAAGAGTAGCATCGCTGTGATAGGCCTCAGTGTGCACACAGCACCAGTGGACATGCGTGAAAAGCTTGCTGTTGCAGAGGAACTATGGCCCCGGGCTATTGCAGAACTCACCAGTCTGAATCATATCGAAGAGGCTGCTGTTCTTAGTACCTGCAACAGAATGGAAATATATGTGGTGGCTTTATCGTGGAACCGCGGTATTAGAGAAGTAGTAGACTGGATGTCAAAGGTGAGAGTTATTTGATCAAATGCTTGTTTGCCCTGCTTAGCTCTTTTTGGTTGCTCAAGAGCGCAGTATATTCAATGAAGCTCTAATGCTCATCATGCTGTTCTTTGTTGCAGAAAAGTGGAATCCCTGCTTCCGAGCTAAGGGAGCATCTCTTTATGTTGCGTGACAGTGATGCCACGCGCCATCTGTTTGAGGTATCCGCTGGGCTCGACTCTTTGGTTCTTGGAGAAGGACAGATCCTTGCTCAAGTTAAACAAGTTGTTAGAAACGGGCAAAACAGCGGAGGCCTCGGAAAGAACATTGATAGGATGTTCAAGGATGCAATCACGGCCGGAAAGCGTGTCCGCTGCGAGACCAACATATCAGCTGGCGCTGTGTCTGTCAGCTCGGCTGCGGTTGAATTGGCGATGATGAAGCTTCCAAAGTCCGAGTGCTTGTCAGCCAGGATGCTTTTGATCGGTGCTGGCAAGATGGGGAAATTAGTGGTCAAACATCTGATCGCCAAAGGATGCAAGAAGGTTGTTGTGGTGAACCGGTCGGTGGAGAGGGTGGATGCCATCCGCGAGGAGATGAAAGATATCGAGATTGTGTACAGGCCTCTTACGGAGATGTATGAAGCCGCTGCTGACGCCGATGTCGTGTTCACAAGCACGGCATCTGAGTCCTTACTATTCACGAAGGAGCATGCGGAGGCGCTTCCTCCTATTTCTCTTGCCATGGGCGGTGTTCGGCTTTTCGTCGACATATCCGTCCCAAGGAACGTCGGCGCCTGTCTATCCGAAGTGGAGCATGCACGGGTATACAACGTCGACGACTTGAAAGAGGTGGTGGAAGCCAACAAGGAGGACCGTGTGAGGAAAGCAATGGAGGCCCAGGCAATCATCACCCAAGAACTGAAGCGGTTCGAGGCCTGGAGGGACTCGCTGGAGACGGTCCCGACCATCAAGAAGCTGCGGTCGTACGCCGACAGGATCAGGGCGTCGGAGCTCGAGAAGTGCATGCAGAAGATCGGGGAGGACAACCTGAACAAGAAGATGAGGAGGTCCATCGAGGAGCTGAGCACGGGCATCGTGAACAAGCTCCTCCACGGCCCGTTGCAGCACCTGAGGTGCGACGGCAGCGACAGCCGCACCCTGGAGGAGACGCTCGAGAACATGCACGCCCTCAACAGGATGTTCAACCTCGACACGGAGAAGGCGGTCCTCGAGCAGAAGATCAAGGCCAAGGTAGAGAAGACCCAAAGCTGAGGACTGTCCGTCTGTATATCTATCTACTTATACCACCCCACCCCCAGATAGAATGTCGCTATATTCTAATCCCAGTACAGTATTTTTTTTTATCCTCCACTTGCTGCTGAGTTCTTCTTGTGCCGTGAATTAGCCATGGCAGCCTCCAAATGTGTTGTAGAGGGAGAGGAGCGGCGAAGCATGTTTGCTCCGAAACTGCCTGCCTGTGTACATTAGTTACTGTGGCTGCTGTGGTTAGAGCCCAATTTTCAAGCTGTACTATAATACTTACTCTATTGGACGAAATAAACAGGATGCATTCGTTTTGCGTTAGCTCCTGCATTTGAAATGTTGAGCATTAATAACATTTTCCGAACTCTGAAGGTGCTCGGTCTGACTCCTTTCTTGAGTGTTATCGGGAGCGTTCAGATGTTGTCTCCCTATGAGGCCAAAGTTGCTCCATGATCAGTTGGCCGATTATCCTTTTGTTGGATCAATATATCAGATTTGCTATTTCACATCTAGATGTGAAATAGCCATCTCACATCTAATGTCTGAGCCGTTGGATCTAGCCTCTGTAAGATTCGCGCAAACGCAGGCTCGCGACTCGTTTGTCTCGCGCGTGGCCCGTTCCACGTCGTTGTTAGTTGGGGCCGGGTCGTGTTTGTTTTTCTCTCTCAGATTTTTGGGCTTGGGCCTCTGTTTTGCCTGTCCTCGCCTTGCATTCTTCTGCAGAGAGCGCCCATCGAGTTTTCCCTCTCGCAACCGCCGGTGGATGATACCACAAAGATTAATCTGGACGGTGCTTTCTCTCCGGGTAACTCCTTCAGTGGATGGGGCGTGGTGGCTCGTGATAGCTCCGGTTCTGTCCTCATTGCCCGAGCAGGACGTCAAGAGCAGGTTTTTGATGCCTTCGGCGCGGAAGTCAATGCTCTGGCGGCGGCCGTGACCACAGCGGCTGAGATGGGGATTGTCCGGGCCAACTTCGAGACGGATTCCAAGCTGCTGGCCGAGGCAATGGATGCCCATCGTGTTGATTCTTCGCCTTATGCAGCAATCATTGAAGATACAAAGTACCAGCTCAAGATGTGGTTTTCGAAATGGAGCGTTAGCGCATGTAGACGTACCATGAATTCTGTGGCTCATGAGTTAGCACAGATTGGATGTAATTGCCCACCGAACACGTGTGTCGAGTGGGATAACATTGTACCGCCCAAAGTGGCTGCTTGCGTGTCGGGCGATATGCCCGTCCGTCGTTGATCTATAAAGCTTTGCTTTCCCTCAAAAAAAAAGAGCTTCTCGCACGCGACGGTGATTTTGAAGAGGGAGAAGGGAAGAGGGGGTAGAGACCCGGTGAATTAAGTTTCTCTTCTTGATTCTTGTAGTTTCTTTTCGATTTTTAGTACCATTCCCCTCTGCTTGTGTTGTATGTACCGCATGTTCTAGGGTTTGTCTCCGATCCTCCAGATTTTCATCTGCTTGTTAATGGGGATCCTTCTGGCCTCCCCCCCCCGTGAGGGAAGGGAGATTTTTATCAGTGGTCTTGGATCCACGTAGATGTGAGGGAGGAGGGTTTTATCAGTGGATTTGAACTATCAGTGGTAGTTTTGTGTGTGTTCAGTGGATTGGTAGGTGGTAGTTTATCTGGTTTTTCATTTTCTTGTCATTTTTTGCTATATTCAGTAGAAGTAGAAGTAGGTTCTCTGTGTTTGCAGTAGCTGATTAGGTTTTGATTGTACGAATTGAGGTTCAAGTTGTTTTGTTGGTTGTACGAATTGAGGGTTAACCATTTTTCTTAAGAGGATTAGGTGTGGGGAGCACTTCGCAAGGGTGCGTTGTGTTCCAGATGAGTTCCCAGAACTGTACTAGTAGGATATTTTTTCCGACCATATACTGTTGTTCTTCTTGATACTGTTGTTTGTAGATTTGTCTTTTGTTTTTGCCTGGCTCCGCGCCCATAGCTAGTAAGTAAATTTTGTGAGACTGGTGACACATTCAATTGGTAATTGTTTGCTTTTCTCGTCGTATTTTTTTAAGTAGGGGTGAACTAGTCATTTGATGGTTAACTGTTTTTTGTGTGTGTGTTCTGTCGTGATAGATTGTGTTCCATTTTTCCTAACAGATCAAGTAGGACTTTTCTCACATGTGGATGTTTATCTGTCAGGGTATATGCTTGTACTTTCCAAGGTCGTATATAACCTTTATACATGTTTTCTTTTTTCATGTATAGTATATGAACATCAGTTCTCAAAAAATGGGGATCCATCATAGGGGTGGGGAGCACTTGTAATGATGTGTTTGTGCTCCAGATGAGTTATCAGAACTGTACTAGTAGGGATTTTTTTGAACCATATACTGATGTTCATCTTTGATACTGTTTGTTGTGGATTTGATTTTTTTTTTTAACTACCAGATGATGAGTCATTTTAAAATGGATGCAGAAACTGTACATGATATGTTCTATCATGCTTATTTTATAGTTTTTCATGGATGCAGAAACTGTACAGGATCAGTATTTTTTTCTGTAGCTTTTCATGAATGATGTGAGTCATGATATGTTTTTGTTGCATGCCCATGTCTGTTTCCATCATTTATCTTTGGTGTAATTGGTATTCTTTAGGAACTCACCTTTTTTTTTTGCTTTTTCAGCTCCGAAATCAGGATGTTGTGCCCAGTTTGCTTCGTTCATTGTGGGATGAACAACGGCAGGAGCTTTGGCATGTTATTTCGGGATCTCAATGAAAGCTTTGCGGTAATGTCTGCTGCCACATTTTTTTGCTCTTTTTCATGTGCTCTGGATGTCAATGAAAAATCCACCATCGACTCGCAACTCGGATACCCGCCCTAGTTGTAAGTCCACCATCGACTCGCAACTCGAGATTTTTTTTTTGTTCTTTGTCTCATGACACTTGCAAATTGACCCTTGGCTTGCAACTAGCAATTTTTTCCGTCGGCGAGTTCCAAGTCTACTATCGAGTCGCAACTTGTGGACGTAGTTTTGTAATCGCCCCAGTTTGCAGGTCCACGGTTGACTTGCAACTTGATAACCGCCCCTAGTTGCAAGTCCACCATTGACTCGCAACTCGAGGGCGTTTTTTGTTTTGTTTTTTGTCTCATGCCACTTGCAAATCGACCGTCGACTCACAACTAGGTGGGTGGGGGTTTCCGTGTTCTTTTTGTAACCACGCCCTAGTTGCAAGTCTACCATCGACTTGCAACTCGGGGGTGGGGGGGGGGGGGGGGGGGGGGCGTAGTTTGCATTCGCCCCAGTTGTAAGTCCACCATCGAGTCGCAACTCGGGACATAGTTTCTTTTTTGACTTGTAAATGTGGTTCTTTTCCCTAGTTTGCAATCGCCCTACTTGCAAGTCCACCATCGACTCACAAGTCGGTACCCGCCCTAGTTGCAAGTTCACCATCGATTCGCAACTCGGTACCCGCCCTAGTTGCAAGTCCATCATCCTCTCGCAACTCGGTACCCGCCCTAGTTTCAAGTACACCATCGACTCGCAACTCGAGGGCTTTTTTGATCTTTTTGTCCCATGTCACTTGCAAATCGACCCTTGGCTCACAACTAGCGGTTTTCTCAGTCCGCAAGTTGCAAGTCTACCATCGAGTCACAACTTGGGGATGTAGTTTTGTAATCGCCCCAGTTGCAAGTCCACCGTTGACTCGCAACTCAGTACTCGCTGCGAGTTGCAAGTCCACCATCGACTCGCAACTTGAGGGCTGTTTTTTGTTCTTTTGTCTCATGCCACTTGCAAATCGATCCTCGACTCACAACTAGAGGGGGAGTGGGAGTTTCCGTGTTCTTTTTGTAACAACCCCTAGTTGCAAGTCTACAATCGACTCGCAACTCGGGGGAAGGGGGGCGTAGTTTGCATTCGCCCCAGCTGCAAGTCCACCATCGACTCGCAACTCGAGATGTAGTTCTTTTTTGACTTGTGAATGTGGTTCTTTTGCCTAGTTTGTAATCGCCCTACTTGCAAGTCCACCATCGACTCGCAACTAGGTACCCGCCCTAGTTGCCAATCGACCATCGACTCGCAACTCGGTACCTGCCCTAGTTGCACGTACACCATCGACTCGCAACTCGGTACCCGCACTAGTTGCAGGTCCCCCATCGACTTGCAACTCGAGGTTTTTTCTTTTGTCTCATGCCACATGCAAATCGACCCTTGGCTCACAACTAGCGATTATGTCCGTCGGCCAGTTGCAACTCTACCATCGAGTCGCAACTTGGGGACGCAGTTTTGTAATTGCCGCAGTTTGCATGTCCATCGTTGACTTGCAGTTTGGTAACCACCCCTAGTTGCAAGTCCACCATCGACTCGCAACTCAAGGTCGTATTTTTTTGTTTTTTTGTCTCATGCCACTTGCAAATCGACCCTCTACTCGCAACTAGGGGGGTGGGTGACTTTCCGTGTTCTTTTTGTAACCACCCCCAGTTGCAAGTCTACCATCAACTCGCAACTCGGGAGGGGGGGGAGGGGCGTAGTTTGCATTCGCCCCAGTTGCAAGTCTACTATCGACTCGCAACTCAGGACGTATTTCTTTTTTGACTTGTATCTGTGTTTTCTTTTGCCTAGTTTGTAATCGCCCTACTTGCAAGTCCACAATCGACTCGCAACTCGGTACCCGCCCTAGTTGCAAGTACACCATCCACTCGCAACTCGGTACCCGACCTAGTTGCAAGTACACCATCCACTCACAACTCGAGGGCTCTTTTTGTTCTTTTGCCTCATACCACTTGCAAATCAACCCTCGGCTCGCAACTAGCGTTTTTTTTTCCTTCGGCCAGTTGCAAGTCTACCATCGAGTCGCAACTTGGGGAAGTAGTTTTGTAGTCGCCCCAGTTGCATGTCCACCTTGACTCGCAACTCGGTACCCGCCCCGAGTTGCAAGTCCACCATAGACTCGCAACTCGATGGTTGTTTTTGTTCTTTTTGTCTCATGCCACTTGCAAATCGACCCTCGACTCGCAACTCGGAGGAGTGGGGGTACTCGTAGTTTGTATTCACCCCAGTTGCAAGTCCACCATCAACTCGCAACTCGGGATATAGTTCTCTTTTTGACTTGTAACTGTGGTTCTTTTTCCCAGTTTCTAATCGCCCCATAGTTTTATTTTCATATCACTTGCCATTCAACCCCTCGTCTCGAAACTTTTTGGTGTTTTGTGTAGGTGTGTGATTGCCCCAATTTGCAAGTCCACCGCCGACTCGCAATTATGCACCAATAGTTCTTCGTTTCATGTCACTTTGCAAGTCAACCCTCGTCTCGCAACTTCAGGTGTTTTTTTTGTGAAGCTATAACTACCCTAGTTGCAAGTGCACTTTTGACTCGCAATTTTGTGGCCAATTTGTGTTGCAATTCGACCAGTGTGGGCCTGTAGTTTTTCTTTTCCATGTCACTTTTTGCAAGTCATCCCCCTTGACTTTTTGCAACTAGTTTTTTGTATATAGTCAGAACCATTTTTTGGTATCTTTTTTTAAGATAGACTTGCAAGTCGACGCCAACCAATAACTCGAGAGCCCCGAGTTGCTACTCATCAATGAATACAAAACTATGTTTTTATTTTTTTTTCATTTTTGTTTTTTTTTGTTTATTTTTCGTAGCTGTCCTAGTGTTTTCAGTGACCTATTTTTTTCAGATCACAGTTTTGAGTTCACAAATTTTTACAAGGCAGACCCTCAAAATGCCTTTCCTTTTTGTAGGGGTACTCAACACAGGGTTCTGCACTGAACTGCCCGTTTTAAACTTTCTGTAGGGGGCTTTCTACAAAATCTCCAAAATAACAACGGCTCTCCAATAATTATCTGCGCACTGTTTGAATCGGTGGAGCAGAGGAGGAGGAAGAGACGGGGGCGACAAGCTCGAAGCCCATGGCGACCGAAATCGCCGGCGAGCGCTGCGCGGCTGTCGAGGCCTGCGGCATCCACACCGCCGACGACCTCTGTGTCGCCGATAAGGCACCGTCGTTCGGCCCTGCCTGCGAGCTCTGCGCGGCTGACGGGATCATCGGTATCGGCACCGTCCCGGAGTTCTCCGCAGCTGATTCTCGGCAAGAGGCAGTGAGTAGCTCACTTTTCCCCTCTTATCCTGCCTGATTTTTGTTGGTGCGACATGCTCAAAATTACTGCCGCACAGCTCGAATTTTCGTGCTCTGGGTGTGCACAAGTAGGTATGTACGTTATTTTGAGCCACTGCGGCCCTGGATTTTTTGTGAGGGCAGCGACCCCGTGCCTGTGCTGCCCTATGTTTTGGGCTGGCGAGAATTTTGTATTTTCAGTGCTGTGATTCGATAGGATTTGTTGTTGCATAGGGGGTACAAGAGGTGAGGATGCACAATGAACTCACAGCAAAAAAGGCATGTCGTGCAAGTTGTTTTTCATTTTTGTTCAGTGCATATGTTGAGAGAGCATGCATCATGTTTTCAGTTTTCTATTTTTGTTCAGAGAGCATGCATCATGTTTTCAGTTTTCTATTTTTGTTCAGAGAGCATGCATCATGTTTTCAGTTTTCTATTTTTGTTCAGAGAGCATGCATCATGTTTTCAGTTTTCTATTTTTGTTCAGAGAGCATGCATCATGTTCAGAGAGTTTGAGTTATGAGCCAATGTTCAGAGAGTATGCAGCATGTTCATAGAGTTTGACTCATTATCTTCAGTAATTGTTCATAGAGCTTGCATCATGTTCAGAGAGTTTGACTCATTATATTCAGTAATTTCAGATCGTCGTCACATTTTTTACTGCTAGTCTTTCATCTTCAGAGTTTGACTAATCAGTCATTGTTCATTTCTGTTCATTCATAAAACCTGTCTGGGTTTTTGCACTTTTTCCTGAGCCACCTAAGCTCCTTTCTTGCAAAAAAAAAAATCTACTAACAAGACCCAGGTCTGCGTGCACATGTGGCCTTTTTCGTGTAGAAAAACAAACAAACAAAAAAGCCCAACAAAAACAAGGTCAGGTGGCGGGGGTAGCTGGCTGGAAGGGATGGGCTGCCCACACGACAAACAAACTGGCCGACGCAAACAAACAAGCATCCTTCTGCGGGGGTGATCGGGAGCAACCAGGCTTATTGTTTGTCAACGGATGGGGACATATTATATGATGATGTCAGTTTAGATGTGAGATATTATCTCACATCTAGATGTGACATAGACAGACCCTCAATATATACATGGCTTCCTAACAGTTTTGGTGGTTGTTGGAATTTGGCAAGGTTTTATTTCATGGTGGCGACTTTGCATTTTATCTTACGTCTTGTTCTCTGTCGGGCGACCAAGACAAGAACAACCAGGCGATCAATAGGAGGATCATGTCTCGCTATCGGTCCATGCTGAATAGACTCGAATTGAAGGAGGTGTACCTTAACGGCAGAAGATACACCTGGTCCAACGAACGATAGCTTGCCACTCTGGAGAAACTTGACCATGTGTTATCGACGAACGACTGGGATGATCTCCACCCCTCCCGCTTTCTAGGAGCCGTGGGATCGGCCATATCTGACCATTGCCCGTTGCTCCTTGAGCTTAATGCCGATTGGAGGGTGGACCGGCGCTTCCGCTTTGAAGCATTTTGGCCTAAAGTTGACGGCTTCATGGAGACTGTTCAGGCAGCATGGGGATCGGTACCTTCTATGGGCACACAGGCTAAACAGAGGGCCCACGCGTGTCATCTACCTCAACGCCCCAGTGTAAACACCAGCTGGGCTGCTGGAACATACAATTAGATTAGATCAATCCGTCACGCTCCTGGTACTCCCTAAACGCTCTTATATTTCTTTACGAAGGAGTAGCCGTTAATGACGAGTCCAAATCGGTGCGCAGCAGGAGTCTAGAAGGTGGACTCTTGAGAACTAAGGTATCTGCGCTGCAACACCATTTGGTGTATCCTAGTACACTTGAAGTGGCAACAAATATTTTCTTCATCGGATAAAAAAACAAATATTTTCTTCATTATTAATTAATTGGGCGAGTTTCCTCACCGGGTACTCACTTATGCATATGTATCTGCAGATACTTTCAGGATTTACTTGCAAAGAGAGAGTTTTGCATGACTTTCATAATGGAACTTCTCTCAGGATTTTCTTCATGACTTCTGCCGCCGGCACTACTCCTTTGTGTCATTCTCCTTTTATGTATAGAGAATCCTACAAATTTACCTGCTGAAAATTGAACGTGCATAGTCGCGTATGTACAGAATACAACAATTCATTGCTCCTTCTACGTAAAATCCTAGCATTCATCACAACCCTTTGGGAAAAAGGTACTATATATGTATGCAGATCGCATCTGTAAAGTCATCGAGGAAGCTATGGGGGGCTATTTCGATCAGATGTTCTTAACTTATGCTGATTCTTCTTCATAATCACCGGATGAAGTTCTCTCCAGAACATATCACAGGATGAAACTCGGGGAGGCTGCAGTTCAGTTGCTCAATCAGTTGCAGCCGCGTGATGGTTTTGGCGAGTCCATTGACGTATATAGTATGGCGCACTTTTACAGCCTCAATACATCTGCAGCTCATGTTATTCCTGCTTGTATAGAAAACGGAAAGAAATATGCTTAGCATCTATGTATGTGACACAAAAATCCATATGCAATATAAGACTATAGGCCTTGCATAATCGAGTGTGCATGGCAAGTAAAGAAACATGAACTGTTTAGGAAGTACAATATGTCCATGCAAATCTTTCAAGCATAATCACAGGTAAAGAAAAAAAAGATGAACTGTAGAGTCACACCATGCTGGTTCAGAGATCGCATTTCTTCCCGTTCCAAAGTAAGCTCATCAACAGATGATACATCAGAGGAATGCTTAAGAGTTAAATCAATGAGACACATTTCCTATTGGCTGATTGGATGCAAGAGTACAAGGTTTGGCACTGGTAGAACCTGGACTGCGCTATCAATTTGTCGAAGATAGCAAAGGAAGCAGGATTTATCCTTTGGAAAAGGAAGTTCTGCACGTATTACTTGCTCAGAATTGAATCGGAGGAGACATCTGAGCAACGAGGCCAGAGAAACCTTGCTGTCGACAGATTACCCCTCCGTTATCCATGAGACGCTTCTGTGAGTGCATCATTGCTTGAACACAAGAAATCAAATTTTATACTGTATGTATAACTAAAGCGCAAAGATGGTCGGCATGACATCATAAGTGAATACAAGTGCTTGTTCAGACAAATTTCTTTTGTGTAACACACACAGTTGGTGCTTAAACTGATTCTAACCTGACAAACTTCATTGAATTTGCAGAATTCAACAGTATTCTTCTATTCAAAGCAGTGGGTCAGATTCAGGTGTTGAAAGTATTTCTGGCCATTAGATCTTGCAAGGCACAAAAGAGAACTTTCTGTGAGATTTCCTTTTCGTGTGGCGAGTTCTACTTGCAGTGAGTCCTTCCACATCCATCTTTCGGGAACAGTTCTGAAAGAAGCCATATACCATCAGCACAAACAAAGCATTGCTACAATTAATTGCTTAGCACTACAAGTTAGCAACAACAGAAACATGTCTGCGTTCCTGTTTCTGCGTATGCAGAACTACTGCTGTTTTAATGCAGCTAACAGCTGAACACTACAGACAAAAACGCTAAATAACACCGTATAGAGAAACATGTAAGTTACGCCAGCTGTATACAAAAAGTAATTTGGCTGAATGCTTAGCTAGATATGCTACCGAACCAATTTTTTATGTAACCAAAGTTTCAGCAACATACAGAATGAAGCCTTTCAAGTTATCGGGACAACCACCTACAGCTACTTCTAGAGTTCCATATTTGCAGTTCTAGTAAATTCACCTGCGCCTTCAATCCACCTCAATTCCTTGAAAACACAGTTTACGTCTCAGCGGCGCTGTCCATCCATGATTAAGCAAGAGTGTGAGAAGGGCAGAGCGACCTTCTACTATTTTTCAGATTACACTAGGTAAAAAGAAGCTGGGGTCTGAGGAAGAAAAGAGGGAGACTAATGGGTATGGTGTTGGCACACACCTCATTGTATATATGTGAGCTCCGGAAGCGGAGAGGCGTAAACACAGCGAATCGATGCGAGGCTGGCAGCAGTGCCTCGTCCCACTCAGTGTGATTTAATCAGCAACAAAACATTGAGCACTGGATGACCAATTGACAGGTAAAGGTCGCAGCTTGGATTCTTGGAACAATTTACTATGGAAGAGCAGTAGCGACAGAGAATTGAGGACAGCAGAAATGGAGAGGAATGCACAACATACGCGTACGAGAGCAGGACGGTCTCATCAATCAGATCCATCAATTCTCTCTCCTCTGTCACCCAAGGCGGAGTTGGTGTCACGCGCACTGAAGCTAAAGGTCACAGCAGTGAATTCTTTGCCGTACCTTACCTACATCATGAAGAAAGTAGTTTTTTATTTGGGAAGGAAAGTGGTTGAATTTTCAATGGAGTGAAACAGAAAGAAATCATACTGAAAATATTTCTCCTATGTGTATGCAACAGACTCCACCAGTGTAACTGGCAGCGTAGAGTGGCATGAACTTGTATATCCAATACTTGAGCATAGCATCAGCCCGCTCAAACATCGTTCTTCCAGGACCCATTCGCCCTGACAATAGAGAAAATATCTCAAAGTAAAAGTAAATCCACTTGCATACAGAGCAGATCGTTGAGAATGACATGGCTAAAATTGCATGCATATAAAGGAAAATGACTGTTTTAGAGAGATTGCAAAATCTCAGGAAGCTACTACAAAAGATTGCATTAGTATTCATTGTGGTTACCTTCCCTAATCGCAATCAGAAGCCATTAGCCCCAAAATTGCAACCATTCATGACTACTTGGTCTAACTTTCCTCACCCATCAAAGATCAAAAGTTCCATAGTCATTTCAAATTCTTGTGGTTTTGACACACCGCAGAATGAACTCAATGAAATAGTGACAGATCTACTTTCTGCAAGCAGGCAATCTGGATATCTTTTACTGGCAGGAGGGCCTTGTGGAAAGCAAAAGGTTCAACAATGCTGAGTTAGCCACATAGACAATGCATCAACTAATCAACCAAATCCAATGAAAAATTGATACTTTGCAGGAAGCAATTCAATGTTTTCCCGATATTTCCCTTCCCTTGAAAAGAGAGACAACAACAAAGAAGTAGTTGAAGCTTCAAGTGAGATGATCTTCCCATCAACTTTAGATAAATAATTCCCGGCCCTGGCAATCTCACCTTTTTCCAACAACATTCTGATGATACAATTTATAAGACGAGAGCTGGGAGCACAACCACTCTTCTCCATTGATGAAAACATATTGTCAACTTCTTCCACTGATCCTTCTTTTAGAATATTTTCTATCATTATGCCGTAAGTAGAAGCATTAGGCACCAACCCACTGGCTGATATTGCAGCAAACAAATCATTAGCTTCTTCTCTTCTCCGAACCTTGAACATTGCATTAATCATGGTATTGAGTGTTATAATATCGAACTTGACATTCATTGCTCCTAATTTCTGAAATAGTGTGTTTGCTTCGTCTGCACAATTATTTCTACAAAGACCTCCAAGTATTATATTGTATATGGAAATGCTCACTGGTATACCCCCTTCGATCATCTCATCGAACATTTTCCTTGCAGCAACAGTTCTCCCAGCACGGAACAACCCATGCAGTATGATGCCATATGTAACAGTGTTAGGTTTAATTCTCTTGCGCGGCATTTCTCTGAATAGAATCAAAGCATCATCGATCCTTCCATTTCTACAATAGCCATCAAGAAGTGAACTATACGTAACAACATTAGGCTCAATGCCAGCTGATACCATGGCATCAAGCACTCCAAATGCTTTATCCATCTGGCCAATTAAGCCATATCCATCAATCAGTGAGTTAAATGTAATGACGTCAGGTCTCTCATCTATGCTTATAACCAATTCAAAGATATCTTGTGCATCCATAACTCTTCCTTCTTTGCATAGACTGTTTATTATTGAACTGAAGAACGCAATGTCAGGACGAGGAATACCTTTGTTCATCATTTCAGACACCAACTCCTTAGCTTTAACCAAATCACCAAGCATACAAAAACCCTGAATTAGGGAGTGATAAACAACTGTGTTCGGCTGAACACCCATATCAGTCATCTCATTGAACCTGTCCATAGCATCGGCCAGCCTACCCAATCTGCAAAGTGCGGCTATTACAGTGTAATAGGTGAATACATCGGGACTCACTCCTTTTTCCCGCATTTCAGTAAATATGAGCATAGCTTCATCCATCATTCCACGTTTAGCATATGCATCAATTAATATGGTGAAAACATGGCAGTCGGCTACAAAACCATTGTTTTCCATTGAGTTGAAGAGATCAATCATATCAGCAAAGCATCCCTCAGTGGCATACCCATTAAGCAAAATACGGTACGAGGCAGCATTCGGTTTGTGGCCCTTGGCAGTCATGGAATAAAATATTTCTGCCGCTTCTTTGCTTCTTCGATGCTTGCAAAGGGAAGTCATCAACGAATTGTAAGTAACAATATCTGGTATAAGACCACGGCTTGTCATTTCTGTCAACATTTTAACAGCCTCTTTCAACCGCCCTGACGTGGAATATCCATGAATCATGCAATTATAAGTCACTGTATTGGGCTGAACACCTTTATCGACCATCTGCCGAAGGACTAGCTCTGCCTTGTCCATTGCTCTGGCCTTGCACAATGCATTAATGATCGAGTTGTACGTCACCACATCAGGATCAACCCCTTGATGTATCATTTCATGGAATAGATTGCATGCCTTGCCTGTTATGCCTTCTTTAAAAAAGCCATGGATGACTGTGCTATATGCCACCACACTGAAAGAGCAGGTCGAGTGCCCGCTGTGGAGCAGGTCGAGTGCCCGCTGACTCATGCTATTCTCGCATAAGCTCTTCAGAACAATGGAGTATGAGATTGCATCCGGCACACAGCCGAGCTCGGACATCCCATGAAGCAGCACGTTCACAGCCTCTTCCGTCCGTTTGGCGTAGCAGAGGCACTTGAGGAAGGTGTTGGCAGTGATCTGTTCTGTCTTCAGGCCTGTCCTGAGGAGACGACCAAAGAAGGCAAGCCCTAGGTCCGGGCGATGTGCGCGGCAGCAGCAGCCCATGAGGATGTTGTAGGTGCAAACTGTGGGCGCTGCCACCTGCAGGCCGGTTTCTTCTCGGCACACGCGGTTGAAGAGAGCGACGGCAAGGGCGGGGCCATCTCTAATGCAGGCGGCCGAGGCGGGCGCACGGGCGAGGGCGGCAAGGAAGCCGTTGAGGGAGCGCTCGGGGACCGGGGTGGCCTGCCGTAGCAATTCGTCGAACAGGTGGTGCGCGTCTTCAGGGCTGAGCGCCCCGGCACGGACACGCTCCGTGGCGGCGGCAAAGGCGGCGTGGGGAGACCAGGAACGCAAGGGCGGCGAGGTGGAGGTGGAGGAGGAGCTGCGGCGGAGGAGGTGGAGCATCGGCATGGTGGAGAAGCGACGGAGGCGGGGCATCGGCGAGGTGGGGGAGGAGGAGTGGCGGAGGCAGAGGTCGGAGAATGGCTAGGTGGAGGAGGAGGAGGAGTGGCGGAGGCCGGACACTGGCTAGGTGGAGGACGATGAGCGGCGGCGGCGGCGGATGGGGATGGCGATGGCTTAGGTGGAGGTGGAGGCGGATGGTTCTGCACTGAGAAAGTGAGAATGGCCGGACGAGGAGTATCTTCCAGTCCCGATCTCAAATGCTCCCTTATAAACAGTAAAATAAAATAAAATAATAAATAAATAAATTCCAAAAACTCTGAAATTTTTCTGTGCCAAACTTTGACAAATGTTTTGTTTGTTTCCAAAATTTTATCAGGAGATAACCTTTGTGGAAATCATGGCAAAAAAATCATTTTGCGGAATGCTATTTACGAAAGAATTTTGGAGTACTGATTTTGATATTTTTTGCTGTGACTTCCAGGGATTTCAGTGCATGATGAAAATTCGCAGGCACTCAAAATATTTGTCAAGGTTTGCACCAAAAAAATCAGATTTTTTTTTAATTTTGTTTCATTTTTTTTGGATTTAATGTTCATCCCAGGCTCAAATGAGCTCGAGAGTAGAAGGGGACTTTCGAGAATGGCCTTCCTTTTTTGTATTCGTATATGCAGTGGAGCAATCCAACCTGATGAGTATGATATTTTTGTTACTCCTACCTCTTCTTTTTAGAATGAGTGTGATTCTTCCTGTCACACAACTTCTATGCTTCCTTTCCCTGAAAACTAAAATGAAACTGGAAGATAAAGTTTGAATCTAGAAGAAAAGGTTTCCGCCTCATGTACTTAAGCAGAAGTGTTAATCCTATCATGGTTTTGTAGCTCCGTGTCTAGTTTCCAGACGTCTATGATAGTGTATCCCCACATAACAGACGCAATTGGCATGAATTTGTATGTTTGGCATTTTTTATGAAAATTGGCACTATGATAGCGTATCCCCAAATAACACATTGACAATTTTGTGGATTTCTTTTGATACCCATGAATTTAAAATATTCTAGAGATAAAAAGGTCACCAGAGCTAGGAAGCCAAAATCAATTTTACAGTGTTTAATAAGCTTTTAAAGGTTGAGATTAATTTTCTAAAACATATTTCAAGGGTGCCAATAGCTTCAAAGTTTGACCTGTGAAAAAAATAAATCTATATGCACTGCATTAATGGAACGGAGGGAGTACTACAAACCAGACAAGCAAAGTCTCTTGTCTCAAATCAGAGAGGTTTCTTTCTAAAACTTGTTCAGCTTGTTCCTGTGCGTATCTTCTCCCTGCTGTTTTGTCTTGCCGGCTTCCAGCGTTGATTCTCCAAAGAAGCGAAACTGGCAGACAGGAACGCGTGCTCACAAGCAAAACGTACTCTCTGCTGTTCTGAAGTCTTTTTCAAGTACAGGAATTTCATTCTAGATAATGCAGTAGTAGTGGTAGTTTGTGATTTTCATCGACAATATCTCTTTTTACAGCTATTGTGGCGACAAGCAAAGAATGAACACGGCAACAACAATGCATCACCCTAGCATATCTCTCTACTGCATCGGCGATCCAGCGCCAGTAAAAAAGATCTAACAAATCTCTAGTGCATCAGCTTTAGTGAAAATGTTGAACCCTTGAGGAGACGAGGACGGAGCAAACAACTGCAGATGACACTGAGTCTGCAGTCTGGAATTTGCACCTGAAACCTAATGCCATCAGAGTGCGGCAATGGCAACTCCGGACTTGTTCCTAGCCAAAATCAGAAAGAAGCTCGCCAGTCATCAACACCCATCAGCCAATAATATTTTACCTAAAAAGAGGACAATGGTACATCAGGATTCAGTAACACGTCGCTGTGATTTATGTGTTACCCAAACTTGTAACGAACCACAGTAGTAACAGAAATGGTCCCCGTAAAAAAATAGTAACGGAATCTGGACGAAACCTTATGTCACAGAGGGATCAGTATACGATGTAATGCATCCTTGCAGATTGCTCTAGTGCATAATCACAAGTGAAAGAGACGAGCCAGGCATGCATTTTGGTTTTATTCGGAATATCTAAAGCCCAAAGAGGTATCCAACCTTTATGTGCACTGCAGGAGAAGGAACTCCCTCGTTACGGATTTCTTTTGCTGCATTCCTAGGTGTTAAGAGGACCTGATTGAGAAGATCATTTTTGGTGAAGTCCATGCCCGGGACTCCTCGGTTCCAACACCTCCAGCTGCTATTTGTTCGATGCCCTCGACGTCGCTTGCATGGAACAGTTGTTGGAGCTACTCGTCCCATTTGTTGGTACAAGGAATTCCTCAACTGTCCCAACATTCGTTTCAGTTCTCCTTCACAGAGGATGCCGAACTCTGGCTCTGGGTATCCAGTTGTTGTGCCAGATGCCTATAGTTGAGCTGTCCCTGATTTGACATATTATCCCTCTCTTCAGTCGCTCTCTGCCAAAGATGATACTGCGCCAAGTGAAAGAGGCCCTCCTGGGACATCCTGCATCGAAGAAATCTTTATCCTTGAAATATCTAGCCTTCAGAACTCTGACACACAGCGAACTGGGTTCAGTTAGGACGCGCCAACCCTGTTTTGCTGCTAGCATTGCTTGATTGAGGACCTGAGAATCCCTGAAACACAATTCTCCATCTCCTTTTGCGTGGCACATCTTCTGCCAGCCAAGCCAATGCACCTTCCGTGCTCTGTTTGCTGCACCGACCAGAAATTTGATGAAACAGAGGTCAACTTCTTACATAGATTTGTTGGGAATTGGAAGCAGCTCATGGTGTAGGCTGGGACAGCTTGTAGAACAGATTTGACTGGCTCTTGATCCGTTGACAGCTTGTAGAACAGATTTGACCGGCTCATGGTGTAGGCTGAGACAGCTTGTAGAACAGATTTGACCATGGTCTGCCTCCCGGGCCACAGGCAGACGGGCCGTGGTACCCTGGTTCCCACTGGGCCAACACATCTGATTGTTTGACCGTGGTTACCAAAGTAAAGAGCAATATGGCTGATAGATCTCATATAGGTGCAGTTGTGTTTGATATCAAAAGTAGGGCCTCAAGCTTCTTATC
This sequence comes from Triticum urartu, assembly GCF_003073215.2. Taxonomy (NCBI): domain Eukaryota; kingdom Viridiplantae; phylum Streptophyta; class Magnoliopsida; order Poales; family Poaceae; genus Triticum; species Triticum urartu. The sequence continues at coordinate 39,344,387 of NC_053022.1, forward strand.
AGTTTATTCATGTAAATCGAGTCTAATGTGGCAGTACATGTTCTGGCAAAATCAGCAGTACATGATGTTGGGTCCTGTTGGTATAATGAGGCTCCTGAAATTATCAGGACCATTGTGTGTACTGAACAATTAGCTAAATGAATGAATGATGCTGCCCATTTAAAAAAAAGCGAACACAGAAGTTCAGGCCCTAAGCTGGACATGCCAAAAAGTGTTCCTATTAAGAAGCATGGTCAGGCTAAACAATTCTACATGCTTATAACAGCAAGAAGAAAGTTATCAAGACAGGGATGATATTACAAACCTGCCGGATAACCTTCCTCGGTATCCAAATGATGCTATATTGCTATTCATGGCTGTTTCTACGGATGGATATTTCCATGTCCAGAGCTTCATTACACTAGGCCATGATCACAAATGATGTCAGAATAAATCTGTAAATGTAAATGTATACAAACGTTTACACTGGAAAAGCATTTGTTGACCACGACTACTTCTAAAACTGTACCAAATAAACCATTATATCAGTTAGCAACAATGGACACCTGTTTCTAGTGCAACTATTCCTATGCAAATATTGTGTAACTACTATTGCCTAAATGCAGTTACAACATAACCATGGACATATTGAATGAAGGGTTGAAGTAGATATCAAATTATGCCACAAAATGGCTAAATCCAAACTTGTACAGGCTGCATATGAAGAGTAACTCGGCTGAAGCTTAGGTAACCATGTGATTGAAACAAGTTTTGTAATGTAACTATAGTTGCAGTAACATACATAGTGAAGACGTTTTCACTGAGCTAAGGAACAACCACCAGCAGATAGTTAAGAGTCCATATTTCCACTTCTTCATCCAATCTCAGAGTTTCAATTGCAATTAATTAAACAATGTCTCCTAATCCACCCCAATTCCTTAAAAAGTCAGTTTCCATTCAAGCACACTGTTCCTCAAATAGTGAGCAAGAACATGAGAAGAGTTTCACTTTCTACTATTTTTGGGATTCCGTGAGGTAAAAATAAGTTGATATTTGAAAAAGCGGAAGACCAAAACGGAAGGGTATGGTGGAGGCACTCATTACTCGAGGTAGACCTTGTTGTGCATCTGTGTATACCTGAAGTGGAGAGGTGTAAAGCAAGGTGAACCAATGCGAGGCTGATGGCAGTTCTCCTCCCAAACATAGCATCAGCAACCTCAATCGTCGATTCTTCCAGGACCCATTTGCTTTGACATATAAAACAGATCGCAACCATTTGTGTTAGACTACTTGGTCTACCTTTCCTCACCCGTCGAAGATTAAATACTCATAGATATTTCACAATCTTGTGATCTTGACACCCCACAAAATGTACTCAATGAAATACGAGGTGTCTACTTTTTACAAGCAGGCACTTTGGATATCTTATACTGGCAGGAAGGCCTTATGACAAGAAAATAGTTCGACTGTACTGAGATAGCCAGCTAGTCAACCAAATCCATAAAAAAACTGATACTTTGCAGGAAGCAATTTGATATTCTCCTGATATTTCCCGTTTCTTGAAAAGAGAGACAACATCAGCGACGTAGTTGAAGCTTCAAGTAAGATGTTCTTCCCATCAACCTTGGACAAATAATCTCCAGCCTTGGCGATCTCACCTTTTTCCAAATATATTCTGATGATATAATTTATAAGACGAGAACTGGGAGCTATGCCACTCTTCTCCATTGATGAAAAAATATTGTTAGCATCTTCCACTGATCCTTCCTTCAAATAATTTATTATCATTATGCTGTAAGTGGAAGCATTAGGCACCAACCCGCTGGCTGATATTGCAGCAAACAAATCCTTAGCTTCTTCTTTTCTTCCAACCTTGTACAATGCATTAATCATGGTATTGAGTGTGACAATATCAAACTTCACATTCATTGCACCTAATTTCTGGAACATGGCTATCGCTTCGTGTGCACAGTTATTTCTAGAAAGGCCTTTAAGTGTTATATTGTATATGGGAATGCCCACTGTTGTTCCACTTTCGATCATCTCATGGAACATTTTCCTTGCAACGACAATTCTCCCGGCATGAAACAACCCATCTAGTATGATGCAATATGCAACAGTGTCAGGTTTTATTCCCTTACATGGCATTTCCCTGAACAAAGCCAAGTCATCGTCAATCCTTCCATTTCTACAATAGCCATTAACAAGCGTATTGTATGTAACAATATCAGGCTCAGCACCAACTGATTTCATGGCATCAAGTACTCTGAATACTTTATCCATCTCGCCAACTAAGCAATATCAGTCAATTAGTGAATTAAATGTAATGACATTAGGCCTCTCATCTATGGCAACAAGCAAGTCAAAGATATTTTGTGCATCCATAACCCTTCCTTCTTTGCATAGACTATTTATTATTGAAGTGAAGAACGCAATGTCAGGACGAGGAATACCTTTGTTCATCATTTCAGAAACCAGCTCCTTAGCTTTAACCGCATCACCATTTATACAACAAACCTGAATTAGGGACCGCTAAACAGGTCTGTTTGGCTGTACTCCAATGGCAATCATCTCATCGAATTTGTCAATAGCATCGGCCAGTCTACTCGTTCGACAAAGTGAGACTATTACAGTTGTATAGGTGAATACATCCGGACTCACTCCTTGTCGCCGCATTTCAGTAAATATGAGCATAGCCTCATCCATCATTCCACATTTAGCATATGCACCAATTAATATGTTGAAAACTTGACAAGTGGCTTCAATACCGTTGTTTTTCATTGAATTGAAGAGATCAATCATATCAGCAAGGCATCCTTCAGTGGCATATCCATGAAGCAGAATAGAGTATGCGACGATATCAGGTTTGAGGCCCTTGGCAGTCATGGAGTCAAAAATTTCTGCAGCTTCTTTGCTTCTTCCATGCTTGCAAAGGGAAGACATGAGCGAGCTGCAAGTAACTGTATCGGGTCGAACACCGTTATCAACCATCTGCCGAAGGATCAGCTCTGCCTTGTCCATTGCTCTGGCCTTGCACAACGCAGCAATAATCAAGTTATATGTCATCACATTGGGCACAATCCCTTGATGTGTCATTTCATGGAATAGATTGCATGCCTTGCCTGTTTCACCTTCCTTAAAGAAGCCATGGATGACAGTGCTATGGGATACCACATCGAGAGAGCCGACACCTCCTTCTTTTGCCACCGTCCAGAGCAGGTCGAGTGCTTCCTGGCTTCTGCTATCTTCACATAAGCTCTTAAGAACTGTGTTGTATGAGATGGCATCAGGCACGCAGCCGAGCTCGGACATCTTGTGAAGCAATACATTGACAGCCTCATCCGTCCGTTTGGCGTAGCAGAGGCACTTGAGGAGGGTGTTGGCGACGATCTGGTTTGTCTTCAGTCCCGTCCTGAGGAGGCGCCCAAGGAAAGCAGGCCCTAGATCCGGGCGACGCGCCCGGCAGCAGCAGTCCATGAGGATGGTGTAGGTGCAGGCCGTGGGCCACGCCACCCGCGAGCCGGCTTCTTCTCGGCACAGGCGGTTGAAGAGGGCGATGGCGAGGGCAGGGCCATTTCTGAAAGTGGCGGAGTCCCGCGCACGGGCGAGGGCAGTGAGGAATCCGTTCAGGGAGCGCTCGGGGACCGGGGTGGCCTGCTGCAGCAATTCATCGAACAGGTGGCGTGCGTCCTCCCCGCTGAGCTTCCCGGCGAGGGCGCGCTATGTGGCCACGGCGAAGGCGGTGTGGGGAGACCAGGAGCATGCGGGCGGCGGGGTGGTGGCGGAGGAGGAGAAGAGGCGGCTGCGGCGGAGGCGGATGCGGATGCGGGATATGGGCGTGGTGGAGTGGAGGCTTGGCATCAGCAATGGCCGGCGTCGCCAGGAGCACAGCGGCTCGAGGGCAGCGAGGTGGAGGAGGAGAGGCGGCGGCGGATGAGGGAATCAGCTCAGGCGGGCGGCGGCGGAGGTGAGTCGTGACAATTCACACGTGGTAATTATGTTCGCTTGTTGATTACAGTAGTACAGTTATGTTCACCGGCCGAACAATTCGCCCCTTTCCTCACGCACGAACGACAAAATGACGCCCTTCATTCCCGCGGCGCCATGGACGCTTCAAGGCCGCCGGTCTCCGCCCTCGTTGTTGGAACCTCAACCTTCTAATCTATCCTCTCAATCAAACGGAGATGAAAGAAAAAAAACAGTTGACACAAGATTTTCTGATCGGCGACGAACACCGTCACGGGCGCTCAAATGCTCCAATCTTTTTTTTTCTTTACAATGACTACATGGTTTACATTCGGCTCGGCAACAAACCAAAACATCTTGATCAGTACATGGGGAGAGGGCTTTATACCCGGACGCGCACACACGACCCGGACACCACACCGGCCCCTAACTTCACGCACTAAGCTAATCACAACATGCACGTCTATCCATGATGACCGGCTGCTTCACAGCTTGTGTGGCTAACTAATTTATCCATGCATGACTAGATAACCAAGTAGCACTAACTACTTCTATCTACATGCACACTCAACAGTCTACGACCGCACAAGCTGCGACACAATTCACATGCAGCGCCCAACTACTCGGTCCACCCTGCTGCTCCACACGGACGACTCGGCCATCACCAGCCGACCGTGACTCGACCAATAGATCGCAACGGCCCCTGCGCATGCAGCACCTCCACGCCGCGAACACAAGCACGGGCTCACGCCGGGACACGCATGTGCTATGGACTCGACCTACTCATCTTCAGGCCGGTCCCATCACCATGTGCATGGCTTATTGCCAACACTCGTCGCCAGCTCGCGGCCCTCGCCCCCGGTCGCCGGTCACCGTCCTTGTTGCTGCCCGGTCATCGTCGCGTCCTCGCCCCGCTTGCCGATCTCCGTTCTTGTCGTCGCCCGTTTGCCGTCCCCGCCCCCGGTCGCCGTCCTCATCACCCTGGTCGCCGGTCGCCATCCTCGTCGTCACCGGTCATTCGCCTGGCTCTCTCAGTTGAAGCTTTTTTGTCATTATCGGTTGAAACTTTTTCTCCTGGCGGTTGAAGCTTTTTCATTGTCGTTTGAAGCTTTTTTTCACCATTGAAGCTTTTCTCCGTGGTGGAAGATTTTTCCTCATGCCATTGTTGAAACTTTTCCTCTAGCTGGATGAAGCTTTTCCACAAACGGCTGAAGCATTTTCTCCCTAGGTGGAAGCTAGACACTTGACTAGTTCCAGCAAAAAACGATGTCGGCTGTAGCAAAAAATGATGCCGAATGTAGCAAAATCTGTTGGTCCAGCAAAAGTGACTCTGATGGAAGCATTTTTGGGTGCTACTTCCAGCAAAACACTGCGCCGGTTCCAGCAAACATGAGCCATGGTTGTAGCATCACCCCGCCCACTCCAGTCCAACTTGTCGTGGTGACCCCAGCAGCTCGTTGGGGTGAATCCCGCAGCTCGCTACCATTACTTGTTCCAGCAAAAACAGTACGCGATTGCAGCTCCCTCCCCATCCTTTGTAGCATCTGTGTGCTCCGCCACCGTGGCTGCTAGTCGAGGTAGTAGCTCGTCCCGTTGATTCTCCCTGTCGGCACTCTGAGTAGTTGGAAAAACGGTGGATGGGGTGGAGACCCGACGGTGGCGGCGCCCTCCGGCGACCGGCCGGCGAGGCGGCGGGGCACGGCTCGCGGGCACGCGCGGACTGCGTGGGAACGATGCAGGGAGGGATGGATAAGATGCACGGTCCCACATCGGGGGAGAGGTTGCTATATGTGCATGTGTGTTGTGCGTGACGAGGCAAGAATCGACCGAAATTTCGGCCGGTGCGCCAGATCTAAACATTTACCATGTTCAAAGTTCAGTACTTCAAGCTTGGAGAGATCATGAGGGCTAGTTCTTTTGCTGGCCTTTTCGAACTTCCAGAATAAGCTGCCCCCTATATAGCTTATTTTAGAAGCCCAACCAAAATTTTCTTTTTAAAAACTTACTAGTCAAGTCTTAACTACTAGGCTTCTAAAAAAAAATACTAGTTAGCACTAGTAAAAAACAAGGCTTTGGTTCGGGCCTGGCCAGCCCATTAGTCCCGGCTTCACGAACTGGGACCCATGGGGGGCATTAGTCCAGGTTCATGAGCCCAGGGGGTCGGCCAGGGCCTCGTGGGCATTGGTCCCAGTTCGTCTGGATCCATTTGTTTCGGTTCTAGGCACGAATCGGGACCAATGGGCCGGGCTCCTGGCCCACAGCCATTGGTACCGGTTCGTGCCTAGAACCGGTACAGAAGGGGGGCTTTAGTCCCGGTTCCTGTCATGAACCGGGACAAATAAGTTGCCTATATATACCCGTCGCCGCGGCAGAGCACTCCATATTGCTCTGTTTTTTCTGGCCGGCGAGGGGAGGGCATTTGGGTGCTCTAGCTCACCTCCTATGCACATGAGGTGTTTGATGAAATGGCCAAGCCACACTAGTTAAGATTTCTCCTCTCAAAGCTCGACCTCGGAGCTCCATTTTTCCCGAGATTTTTCTAGATTTAGCGGTCCATCACGCCCCGTCCCCGTTTTCACCGCCGTCGATCGCCCGCGCCGATCTCGTCGCCGGCACCACCGTGGTGAGCCTCTTGTTCTTATCTTCTTTCTGATTTCTTTTACTTTAGATAGATACTTGTCTGATTTTCCTACTTTAGATAGATATTTGTCTGATTTTTTTTACTTTTGACACACATAATTATATCTAATGCACACAGATGAACCGGCAATGGATGTATGGTGACAGACACACCTCCGAGTACATTAAGGGCATGCATAATTTTCTCGAAGTGGCTGAGGCAAACAAGCAGAATGGTTTTATGTGTTGTCCATGCCTTATATGTGGGAATACGAAGTCTTACTCTAACCGGAATATCCTTGACACCCACCTACTTTATAACGGTTTGATGCCACACTATAATGTTTGGACGAAGCATGGAGAAATAGGGGTTATGATGGAAGACCACGAAGAAGAATAGGACGATGACAACTATGTGCCCCCTGAATACGGTGATGCTGCAACGGGGGGAGCTGCTGAAGATCAAGAGGAACCAGACGATGTGCTCGATGATGCTGCAACGGGGGAAGCTGCTGAAGATCAAGAGGAACCAGACGATGTGCCTGATGATGATGATCTCCGCCGGGTCATTGTCGATGCAAGGACGCAATGCAAAAGTCAAAAGGAGAAGCTGAAGTTCGATCGCATGTTAGAGGATCACAAAAAAGGATTGTACCCCAATTGCGAAGATGGCAACATAAAGCTCGGTACCGTACTGGAATTGCTGCAGTGGAAGGCAGAGAATGTTGTGCCTGACAAAGGATTTGAGAAGCTACTGAAAATATTGAAAAGAAGCTTCCAAAGGATAACGAATTGCCCAACAGTACATACGCAACAAAGAAGGTCGTATGCCCTCTAGGATTGGAGCTGCAGAAGATACATGCATGCCCTAATGACTGCATCCTCTACCGCGGTGCGTACGAGGATTTGAACGCATGCCCGGTATGCGGTGCATCACGGTATAAGATCAGACGGGATGACCCTGGTGATGTTGACGGCGAGCCCCGCAGGAAGAGGGTTCCTGCGAAGGTGATGTGGTATGCTCCTATAATACCATGGTTCAAACGACCGTTCAGAAACGAAGAGCATGCCAAGTTGATGCCATGGCATAGTGAGGACGTAAGAAAGACAGGAAGTTGAGAGCACCCGCTGATGGGTCGCAGTGGAGAAAATCGAGAGAGAGTACTGGGCTGAGTTTGCACGTGATGCAAGGAATGTATGGTTTGGTTTAAGCGCGGATGGCATTAATCCTTTCGGGGAGCAGAGCAGCAATCACAGCACCTGGCCCGTGACTCTATGTATGTATAACCTTCCTCCTTGGATGTGCATGAATTGGAAGTTCATTATGATGCCAGTTCTCATCCAAGGCCCTAAGCAACCCGGCAACGACATTGATGTGTACCTAAGGCCATTAGTTGAAGAATTTTTACAGCCGTAGAATGGAAACGGTGTACGTGCGTGGGATGAGCACAAACAGGAGGAATTTAACCTGCACGTGTTGCTGTTTGTAACCATCAACGATTGGCCCGCTCTCAGTAACCTTTCAGGATAGACAAACAAGGGATACCACGCATGCACGCACTGTTTAGCTTACACTGAAAGTATATACCTGGACAAATGCAGGAAGAATGTGTACCTGGGCCATCGTCGATTTCTTCCGGCCAACCATCAATGTCGAAAGAAAGGCAAGCATTTCAAAGGCGAGGCAGATCATCGGAAGAAGCCTGCCATGCGTACCAGTGATCACATACTTGCTATGGTCAATGATTTACACGTAATCTTTGGAAAGGGTCCCGGCAGACTAGCTGTTCCAAATGACACTAAGGGACGCGCACCCATGTGGAAGAAGAAATCTATATTTTGGGACCTACCCTACTGGAAAGACCTAGAGGTCCGCTCTTCGATCGACGTGATGCACGTGACGAAGAACCTTTGCGTGAACCTGCTAGGCTTCTTGGGCGTGTATGGGAAGACAAAAGATATAGTTGAGGCACGGGAGGACCTGCAACGTTTGCACGAAAAAGACGGCATGCCTCCAAAGCAGTATGAAGGTCCTGCCAGCTACGCTCTTACCAAAGAAGAGAAGGAAATCTTCTTTGAATGCCTGCTTAGTATGAAGGTCCTGACTGGCTTCTCGTCGAATATAAAGGGAATAATAAATATGCCAGAGAAAAAGTTCCAGAACCTAAAGTCTCATGATTACCACGTGATTATGACGCAACTACTTCCGGTTGCATTGAGGGGGCTTCTACCAGAAAACGTCCGATTAGCCATTGTGAAGCTATGTGCATTCCTCAATGCAATCTCTCAGAAGGTGATCGATCCAGAAATCATACCAAGGCTAAGGAGTGATGTGGTGCAATGTCTGGTCAGTTTCGAGCTGGTGTTCCCACCATCCTTCTTCAATATCATGACGCACGTCCTAGTTCATCTAGTTGACGAGATTGTCATTCTGGGCCCCGTATTTCTACACAATATGTACCCCTTTGAGAGGTTCATGGGAGTCCTAAAGAAATATGTCCGTAACCGTGCTAGGCCAGAAGGAAGCCTCTCCATGGGCCATCAAACAGAGGATGTCATTGGGTTTTGTGTTGACTTCATTCTTGGCCTTAAGAAGATAGGTCTCCCTAAATTGCGGTATGAGGGGAGACTGACTGGAAAAGGCACGCTTGGAGGGGACTCAATAATATGTAGGGACGGATATTCTTGGTCTCAAGCACACTACACAGTTCTACATAACTCTACCTTGGTGACCCCGTATGTCGATGAACACAAGAACAGTCTGCGCTCCAAACACCTGGAGCAGTGCGACGACTGGATTACATGTGAACACATCAGGACTTTCAGCAGTTGGTTGGAAACACGTCTCAGAGGTGACAACGCTATTTGTGATGAGCTGTACTCGTTGTCCAGGGGACCATCTTCGACTGTATTGACTTACAAAGGATACGAGATAAATGGGAATATATTTTACACGATCGCCCAAGATCAAAAGAGCACCAACCAAAACAACGGTGTCCACTTTGATGCAGCAACCGAGAGGGGAAATGATACATATTATGGTTACATAGTGGACATATGGGAACTTGACTACGGACATGATTTTAAGGTCCCTTTGTTTAAGTGCAAATGGGTCAATCTGTCAGGAGGCGGGGTACAGGTAGACCCACAGTACGGAATGACAACAGTGGATCTCAACAATCTTGGGTACACTGACGAACCGTTCGTCCTAGCCAATGATGTGGCACATGTTATCTATGTGAAGGATATGTCTACCGAACCAAGAAAAAGAAAAGATAAGGAAGAGAATACATCATACGATGAGCCAAAGCGCCACATAGTTCTTTCAGGAAAAAGGGACATCGTGGGAGTGGAGGGCAAGACAGACATGTCCGAAGATTATAAATTTTTTTATGAAATTCCTCCCTTCAAAGTCAAGGCTGACCCAAGCATCCCGATAAATGATGAAGATTATCCATGGTTACGGCGCAATAAGGAAAGGACACAAGTGAAGAAAAAGTGAAGACTTTCTCTCCACAACTATTATGATGATACCATGCCAACTTTCAACCTTTTCGTAGTTCATTTGAAATGCATGTTGTAACAGACAAGTTTCCGTATGAAATCATGATACTTTGAAAGAGAGTGTCCGTTTTGTATACGAAGTGCATCCAGTTTTTGCCGTACCCTCTCAACTTTCTTGCACATGCTATGTGGATGAAATGATCATACCATGCCAACTTTCAACCTTTTCAGAGTTCATTGAAATGTTTTTCAATTTCAGGGTCTTATAGCTCAAAATAATCAGTAAATGCATGAAAAATAACAAATGAAGTCAGAAAGGGTTGAAAATTGATGATGTGGCTTTGAATGGTGCATTTTGAACACACAAAAAGTCAGGTTGTTCACAGAATTTTCATAAAGAACTTTTTTGTTACAAACTTTAATAGCAAAAAGAATTATCATAAAATAAAATAAATAAGTAATTAGAAACAAAATAATATAAACTTTAATAAAATATATAAGTAGAAACAAAATAAAGTAAAATAAAATAAACTTTAATAACATAAATAAAATTTATGAAACTAAAATTATCAAAGTATTTTCTGTTCAAAACATTATAAGCAACCTCTAGTATTATTGAAACTAAAATTATATAAAATTGATGCAACTAAAATTATCAAAGTATTTTCTGTTCAAAATCATTAAAAGCAAAAAGAATTTTCATAAAGAATTTTTTTTGTTAGAAACTTTAATAGAAAAAAGAATTATCATAAAGTAAAATAAATAAGTAATTAGAAACAAAACAAAATAAAATAAAAAAGTTTTTTGTTGTAAGTAGAAACAAAACAAAATAAATAAAGCAAAAAAGAAAACAAAAAAGGGAAAAAATAAAAAATATTGTCGTGGAATTGTCACGATAGATGTCCTTGTGAAAGGAGTTAGTCGTGGAGCCATCGCTACGGGTTAGCTTAAAGGGGTTTAAAGCGGACAAAGGACACGAGAGTTTATACTGGTTCGACCCCTTACGATGAAGGTAAAAGCCTACTCCAGTTGTGATGGTATTGCTAGGGTTTCGATGACCAGGGAGCGAATCCACTTTGCCTGGCTCTTGAGTTGTTGTATATTGTCCCTAAACCGCCGATGGGTCGCCCCTTTATATACATAGGTCAACACTCGCCGGTTTACAGAGTCCCGAGGCCGGATCATAAACGTGTCCAGCTCGGTCTCTACTCCTATCTTATCATACAAGCATACATCAATATCGGTTTACATCTATAGGCTTTAACCCGCCTTTGGGCCTTGGGCCTCCATGAAGCGCCATCCTTCATGTCTTCATGGGCTTCAAGTAAGGTAATCATTATGAGGATAACCCGACCTCTCCTGGACGGTTTATGTCCAGTAGTAATATCCCCAACATTAGGCCCCAGATTGATTTGAACTTGTTCATGTCAATCTTCAACACTTAGAAGAATTCCTCCCTTTGCACCTTCACATAGATCTTGTAAACCGCCATGATGCCATCCTCCAGATTTGTAGTAAACCGCCGTGATGTCATCTGTTCATTTAAAGCCGAAGATACCCTTTCATTTATGAGCATCCAACAATAAAAACGACAACCTCGTTATATATCTATTTATTTGGGCTCCTCGATTCCCGCGCCTATCGCTTATCTCTTTACCCTTATAAATAGGGCTGAAGCCCCCTTTATCTTTCTTTCCTCTGCCTCTCCATCTCCTTCCTCCTTGCGACGCTCCTGCACCCGAGCGCCGCCGTTGTTGCTGAGCTTCACCTCTGCCTCACCATTGGCCGCTGCATTGACCTGATCGCATCAAAGAGACGCGGCGCACCACCGCTACTTCAACAGCTGTTGTAAGTCTCTCCCTTCTCTCCTCTGTAGATCCACTTAGGGTTCATATGGGTTCATGGCGCTCTCTTCTTGTTCTTGTCAGTCCATAGATAGCAGACCTCAGACTTGATGCGTTCCGTGCAGTAACTATGACATTCCTTATCTCCGCCATCAAACCAAACTTTAAACGCATAAGAACTAGGTCTCGACCTTTTGTGAACTGCTTCAGGACCAAACTTTTTAGGTCTAAATCTTTTTTATTTTCCTGACTTGTGGTAGATCCAAAATTCCAACGCAATCTTGTGAAACCTGTTTTTCCTCACTTAGTCGTTTTTACCTTAGATCTGCACCTTCCTTATCTGCGTAGGCGGTTTATCCTTGTAGAAAGTAATCTGTCATATGCCATTAGTCCCCTTGTAAACCGCTCATCGCTTTAGCATTTATAAACGCTATGTCGTAGGCGGTTTATAACTTCCTCCGGTTTAACAATTCTACATGCTTGAATTCCTTTTTTCTCAACCTGTTACACTTTATGCGTTGTCATTTATGAATCATAAACTGGCAGTAATATTTTCTAGCTCTTCACTTGCAATGGCAAAACAATTCTATTCCTGTAACTGGGTCCCTTCCCGGTTTACTGAGGAGCAACTGAATGGATGTGTTAAAATTGGCACTTTACCGAAGAAGAATGAAATCCAGTGGCGAGTTCCCGGTCCAGAAAATCCTCCTACACCGAGAGATGGCGAAGTAGTAGTGTTTGCTGATCATAGAGGCCGTGGTTTTAAACTGCCTGGATCCAAGTTTTTCCGGGATGTACTAGCCAGCTTTTAGATCCACCCTCAAGACATTGGACCCAACTCTCTATCCAATATCTGCAACTTTCATGTGTTTTGTGAAGCCTACCTACAAGAAGAGCCGACTGTCGAGCTGTTCCGGGATTTCTTCCACTTAAACCGTCGCACTAAATTCGTAGACGAGCCTAATACTGAACTTGGTGGCGTCTCCATTCAGAAAAGGAAGGATGTTAGCTTTCCTCATGCCAAACTTCACAGTCACCCAAAGGATTGGAATTAGACTTGGTTCTATTGCAAGGACACTTCTCCTGAAGATGAGAACCCTCTGCCGGGTTACCGTGCTCACCGGCTTAGCAACACTCATCCGCTTCCGCAACGACTAAGTGCCAAGGAACGGGCCTCGTATGCACCACAACCCGCCAAGCTTAGAGCTTTCATGGCGAACGGTTTGACAGGTGTGGACTTTGTCCATTGCTGGCTATCCTGGAGTATCTTGCCGTTAAGTCACCGCTCTGGTTTAATGTGCGAGTACACCGGTGACGTAAAAGACTCCCAATGTCATATTGACATTCAGCTAACAGATGATGAAGTTACTGAGTCTGTCAACAAAATGTTGAATGAACCAGAAGCTGTCTGTAGCAAGACCGGGCTAAGTCCCTTTTATACACAGAACAAACCGCCCGCTGTAAGAGTTGTTTTGCTTCTGCTTTATACCTGATATTTTTGAACTGTGCAACTTTTAATATCCTCTGCTCATCTTTTATACAGGGTGATGATCCGTTCTGGAAAAGAAACCTTAGGATAAAACGGTTAAGGCTCCTCGTCAAAAAACAAAGGCGGTCAAGAAATCTGCTAAGAGGAAAGAAACTGAGCCAATCGGTTTAGAGCTTGATGACGACCCTGATGAACCGGATGCAGAGGTAGAACTTGATTCTCTTGGTTCACTTTTCATACACCTCATTGACAATGATATTTATCAGGATGACGCCGAGGGCAGCCAAGCTGACGACTCAGAGGTAATTATCCTTCCCTCCGGTTTAGATCCTCTGCCAACACAAAAAATCTGTCAAGCAATCCGGGAAGTAAGATTTTCTCACCCCCTAGCTTACTTGGACCCAAACTTTCTTTGAAGAAGCAGCAATACGAAGCTTGCCGCACAACCCGTCATAGCGGCCAAGTAATCACTTCCACCGGTCTACCAAATACTCCGGTTCGGAAGCGCCAATCTGAGGTTTCGAATACTTCCAATACTTCTTACCCCAAGGCGGGTTATTTCCGACAGCCTCTTAATCCATCCGATTCGAATTATCAGGGAATGCCACCTTCATCATCCGACGAATCAACTGCCACACAGCTTCCACCCCTCAAGACTGTCCCTGGGTAAATGTCTTAAGCTGTCTCTTTTTGACGCTTTATGCTTATGTGCTATACTGATGTGTATATCTTCCTCTTTCAGAGCCAAGGCTAGACCCAGTAAGAAGGGTCGTGTAGATAAACCGTCTGATGACCATGTGACAGTTGAACCGGCGACAATTTCAGAACCAGAGAGAGCAACTGCTGACGCCACGCTCGATGACCTGCCACCCCCAGATCATGTTTGTACTGAACAAGTAGAAGTTGATACCGCGGTGCAAGCTGATAAACCGGCAAGTCCAGTCTGTAATGATGATGGACCGTCTAGTCCAGTTAAGGCTACTGATATTCCACCAACTCCGGTAAAGGCTGCTGGCGACAAGGAAGATGAGGTTATCATTACTAGCGTTGGCCACACCTCCCCTAGCCATCATGTTGCCTTAGCAAAACATAGCGCCAAAGAAGAACGTGCTGCCATGGAGAAAGGCAAATGGAGCACCGATTTATCAAGCTATGCACACCTCAATGCCCAGGAGCTCCATTCTGGTTTTTTAAACCGCCTGTACACAAACCGTGACTATGAAGCCGGTTTAGTGAACTTAATGAAGGAACGCTATGAGGTAATTACCAATCCTTTTCTTTCGCCCGTGTAGTCCCCAAGGGCCGATTTACCTTTCCAAGGTGAACCGAGACATTAAACACTGTTACTTTTGAGCAGATGTACATTAGCCCCAAGTGCCAAGAATAATGCTTGCATTATACTCGGGACTTGAAATAATTTTCTAGAACGAAGCGAGGAGGCATTAGCCCCCAAGTGCAAAGTGCATAACTTGTTATACGCTTGGTACTTCAAATATATATAGCCCGTTGAAGACATGTCTGTTCTTTATAGGCCGAGCTGAGCAAAAAGGACGCCCAAACCGCTGATCTTCAAGAGAACATCAAATCTCAGCAAGCGGAGGCTTCTAAAGCCAAAGAGGAACCGACCAATGCCTTAACAGCCATGGAGAAGCTGAAGGAAAACTTCAAGAAGGACCATGCATATTGGGACACAGAGAAGGCCACTTTAGTAAAGAAGGCCGAAGACGCAGAGGCAGCCCTTAAACCGGTGGTCGAAGAACTGACCGGTTTAAAGCGGCAAATAAACGCTATGACCTCTGCTGTATTTGGTAAGTATCCTCATCTGATGTTTTTCAAGTCATTCTACCGTATCAATTACCGGTTTACTGATGCTCGCAATGTCACAGGGACCCGCATTAACCATCTAGGCTCTGACATGCAAATGAAGCTGAAGGCAGCCTATACTTTGATAGAGCAGTTGTATTCTGGATCCCAACGGGCTATCTGCACTGCTGCTTATAACAGGCCTCCTCCAACACTGATAAAAGAAACCGTCGAGAAGTTGTCAATGTTGCCTGCCCGGTTGGATGAACTCAAAAGATCAGCTACAAGGTCAGACGAACTAACTGCGCTAATCCGGGCCAAGGCATGGATTCCAGATCTTGAACCGGCAGATATTGGTCAAGGCTACCCCGACGTAAAGGAAGACAACTCAGAATTCAATAATGATGATCTTCGAAGGCTGACAAGGGAACTTCGACCCATAGCGAGCAAATTGGCGGATGAAACGGATCTATCTCATTACCAACCAATTTATGATGCTGACCAAAAAAGATATCCTGCGCCAACACATGATGTAGAAGATCTTGTTCCGCCAATTCGTAAGCACACTTATGCCCCTGACATTGATCCTTCCACCCTTATAAGTGAAGAAGCCGTGTTCCAAGCTTTAACTGGAATCGATTGGACAACGATTGATTTCCAGCCACTAGGTAGAGAAGAGGAGGATGCACCGACTCAAGATGACCCGCAATCTTCAAGTCGTCCTGATGATGAATCCTGAACCTGACACCAGTTTAATCTGATGCAGCCTACCATTCTGACTGAACAATTATCCTTTGTGGGCATTTAAAACGCCTTGTAATAGGCTAGTTCAAACACTTGTCTGTTTATGCCATCAAGCATACTTATTTTGCTTGACACTGATAACTCGCCATGCTTTTGGGATCTTTATTATATGCATAATCCGCAGTGGCTGTATTGTAACTTGTCCCTATATACAAGAGATAGAAGGGGTCCTGGCGGTTTACCGCTGGACGGGTCACGCTACCCAAATATATAGCCTAGTCATACATCCAAGGCTGTTTAAAAACAATCAGATATAAAATAGAGAATACCTGTTACCTTCGTTGTTTGACCCATGACTGTTATAAAAGGGTGATAACGCCAAGCTGGAGTATAGATGACTCCTTCCAGGTTTGCCGGTTTACGATAAAACCGTACCGGGTTATGATAAACACCGGTTTTATCCATATAATACTGGTGACTTGTATTCAAACCAGACCGGAACAATAAAGGCCGGATTATAGATGATCATGTACTAACAATTTAGCATTGTAAGCCACGCCGGGTTGTAATAAACGCTGGGTTATCAGAAAATACTTATGAATTTTATCAAAAGAGAAGAAACACTTTGCAAAAAATACAAGAAGAATATGCGAGGCTTTTCATGGGCTGCCAGGCCCTAAATCGAGGCTTTTCATGGGCTGCCAGGCCACTGAGTTAAACCATTTTTCAAAACCTTTTAAGATGGACCTCAATCTTTAACCAATCATCGTTTTAACTTTCACAAGTTCAGGGTCTATGAGATTGACTTGTCAAACGTTCGATGGGTCATACCAGGTTTACCTGGACGGAGTGGCTTACTTAAAGAGGCAGGATAACCCAGGGTTTTAGGTGAATACACCTGGCTTCCAAGCCTGGCTTGATAGCCTACTGCAAGGGTGCAGACTCTTTGTTCTTTGAGAAGCAAAGAGACCCCAAGCAATATTTGAGCTGTGCTTGATGGGTGCCTATGTTTGAGTTGTGCTGGTGCAACACTCTCTTTGGCCCCACATAATTTCCTTTTGGCTTTAAGCCTATCAAGAGGTGTAGCTATGGTGTGAATACAACCAAGCCCCCTAGTGATCTCCCTTTGGCCCTAAGACGATCAAGAGGTGTAGCTAAGGTTCAGATATGACCAAGCCCCCTAGTGATTTCCTTTTATATGTGTGGCTTTACAAGCCGCATCAACAGAATTCCGCTTTGTAAACAGAAGCCTCCATGTAAACACATATGATGTAAAACAACAGAGACCCCGCTTTAGCTGAGGCTCCGGTTTATTGTATTAATTATAATATATACATTGTCATAATTATGTACATAAAAAGAGCCTATGGCTCAAGTATAATAAGGCCTAAGATGAGCTATATTCCACGGCCGTTGGGTTTCCTCCTCCAATTTACGTGAGTCTTTGTGCTCTCGAACATCGATAAGGTAGTACGATCCATTGTGCAAATTTTTGCTGACCACAAAAGGCCCTTCCCAAGGTGGGGATAACTAGTGCATATCAGTCTGATGCTGGATGAGCCAGAGCACCAGATCGCCTTCTTTAAAAGTTCTGGTTTTAACCCGGCGGATGTGATAACGTCGCAGATCTTGTTGATAAATCGCCGAACGTGCCGCCGCAAGATCACGCTCCTCATCTAGCAGGTCCAATGAGACCTGACGTGCTTTTTCATTATTAGCTTCAACATACGCCACCACACGGGGTGAGTCATGACGAATGTCACTAGGGAGAACTGCCTCTGCTCCGTAAACCATGAAGAAAGGCGTGTAACCCATAGATCTGTTTGGTGTGGTGTTGATACTCCATAACACGGAAGGTAACTCCTCCACCCAACAACCCGGCGTCCGCTTTAAAGTAACCATAAGCCGGGGTTAGACACCTCTCAAAATTTCTTGATTGGCCCTCTCTTCTTGACCATTAGATTGGGGGTGAGCCACTGATGACATGTCAAGCCGGATGTGCTCACGTTGACAAAATTCTTCCATAGCACCCTTGGACAAATTAGTACCATTATCCGTTATAATGTTGTGTGGAAAGCCAAACTGGAATATCACCTTTTTGATGAATTGAACCACCGTGGCCGCGTCACACTTACTAACTGGCTCTGCCTCGACCCACTTGGTAAACTTATCAACCGCCACCAGTAGGTGGGTCTTCTTGTCCTTGGACCTCTTAAAAGGTCCCACCATATCGAGCCCCCAAGTTGCAAACGGCCAAGTTATTGGAATCATTCTTAATTCTTGAGCTGGAACATGAGCGCGGCGTGCAAACTTTTGACAACCATCACACCTCTTTACCAAATCCTCAGCATCAGCATGAGCTGTCAACCAATAGAAGCCGTGACGAAAGGCCTTAGCCACCATGGATTTTGAGCCAGCGTTGTGACCACAATCTCCTTCGTGGATCTCACGCAAAATCTCACAACCTTCTTGAGGAGATACACAACGCTGAAACGCTCCTGTGACTGATACCACTTGATAGAGGCAAAGGTGTCCCGATGTTTCGATGAGATGGCGGCTATCGTTTCTGTGGGCGTCGACCATGATGATCCGACTACGAACGTGCGAGACGTCGCGCCTTAGCAATCGCTAAACCAACTTCCGAGGGGTTATTGACCATGCCGGAGCACGATCAACCTGACCATGAGGGTATGTTTCCTGCGAGCAAACGAAGAACAAGCAAGAAAATGAGATTACAATCTGGATATTGCGAATATAAGATGAAAGCTTTATTGATCAAGGTGGGGTTCTGTGACGTCTTGGTCTGGTCGTTGGACACAAACGAAGTACGCGAAGTTGCAGCTATGGTGAACTTTTAATCTAAACAAAACCCAAAGTCTAAATGACGCCCTAAGGGCTGTATATATGGAGGGAGAGGGGGGAATTTCGTGGCCCTTGGAGGAGGGGTCCGAAACCAACCCTAACTCTTATTTCCCCACACATACGGACTCTAAAAAACAGCCTATACTTAAGTATTTCGAAAATACATGGGCCTGGCCCAATAATAAGGTGACGCAGCACCTAAAATAGCCTCTGAACGAAATTTATGAAGTTGCATCTTGTATATTTGGTCCAAGGCTTCATGCATGTAACTCCCTCAATGCGGCTATATCTCCCACGTGTCGAAGCACGACTTAGAGGCATAACCGCATTGAAAGCAATGTCGCAAGTGAGGTAATCTTCACACAACCCATGTAATACATAAGGGAAAGAGATACATAGTTGGCTTACAATCGCCACTTCACACAATTACACGAATAAAACACTACATCATCCAGATACAATCAAGGTCCGACTACGGAACCAAAATAAAAGAAGACTACCCCAAATGCTACACAGATCCCCGATCGACCCCACTGGGCTCCACTACTAATCGACTAGAATGAAACAACACAAAGGACAAGATATTCATCGAGCTCCTCCTTGAGCTTGGTTGCGCCACCTGCACGGTTCAACGGCACCTGCAAACTGGTTTTGGAAGTATCTGTGAGTCACGGGGACTCAGCAATCTCACACCCTTGTGATCAAGACTATTTAAGCTTATAGGAAGGGTAAAAGGTATGGGGTGGAGCTGCAGCAAGCGACTAGCATATATGGTGGCTAACATACGCAAATGAGAGTGAGAAGAGAAGGCAAAAGCACGATCGAACAACTATGATCAAGAAGTGATCCTAGAACAACCTACGTCAAGCATTACTCCAACACCGTGTTCACTTCCCGGACCCAGCCGAGAAGAGACCATCACGGTTACACACGCGGTTGATGCATTTTAATTAAGTTAAGTTTCAGGTTTTCTACAACCGGACATTAACAAATTCCCATCTGCCCATAACCGCGGGCACGGCTTTCGAAAGTTCCAATCCCTGCAGGGGTGTCCCAACTTAGCCCATCACAAGCTCTCACGGTCAACGAAGGATATTCCTTCTCCCAAGAGAATCCGATCAGACTCGGCATCCCGGTTACAATACATCCTCGACAATGGTAAAACAAGTCCAGCAAAGCCACCCAGATGTGCCGACAAATCCCGATAGGAGCTGCACATATCTTGTCCTCAAGGCACACCGGATGAGCCAAACATCAGGTGGGCCAGCCCAGAGTTGCCCCTGGTAGCTCCGGACATCGCTCAGTTGGACCAACACTCAGAGGAGCACTGGCCGGGGGGGGTTTAATAAAGATGACCCTTGAGCTGGCCGACCCAAGGGAAAGAAAAGGCTAGGTGGCAAATGGTAAAACCAATGTTGGGCCTTGCTGGAGGAGTTTTATTCAAAGCGAACTGTCAAGGGGTTCCCATTATAAACCAACCGTGTAAGGAATGCAAAATCCGGGAACATAACACCGATATGACGGAAACTAGGGCGGCAAGAGTGGAACAAAACACCAGGCATAAGGCCGAGCCTTCTACCCTTTACCAAGTATATAGATGCATTAATATAAATAAGATATATTGTGATATCCCAACAAAATAACCATCATGTTCCATCAAGGAACAAACTCCAATCTCCACCTGCAACTAACAACGCTATAAGAGGGGCTGAGCAAAGCGGTAACATAGCCAAATAACGGTTTGCTAGGACAAGGTGGTTAGAGGCTTGGCTTAACAATATGGGAGGCATGATAAGCAAGTGGTAGGTATCGCAGCATAGGCATACCAAAAGAGCGAGCATCTAGCAAGCAAAGATATAAGTGATTTCGAGGGTATGGTCATCTTGCCTGAAATCCCGCAAGGAAGAAGAACGAGTCCATGAAGAAGACAAACGGATGTAGACAAACGGGTCCTCACAAACGCAACGTTATTGGAATCAATCCGAAGAAGCAACACCGGAAAGAAGCACACAACATAGTAAACAACCAACACATGAACATGGCATGATATGCGGGATGCGGTATGTGATGCATATGCATGATTTGGAAAGGAATGATTGAACCTGGCCTCAACTTGGAAATCCAAGAGTGCCACTGGAAAGATGATTTGATTTCGGTTGAAATCGATATAAAGATCACCGGAATCAGATGCACGGTTTGGAAATGGCAAGCAAAACAAATATGGCACCGGTCTGCGATTAACAGCAAGTAGCCTCCTAAATGCATCAAGATAAATATGCTACGTCTCTCACACATGGCAACAAAATACATGGCAGGGATCCACTCATGATGCTTAACAAAAGATGAACACTGAGCTACGGCTAATTCACTCATTAACATGTTCAAACAAGCATGGCAAAAGTGCAAATGATAACATGTTTCAGACTTAGTGAAATAACAACAAATCAGGAATTTATCATCAGGAAGCAATCTTTAGAGCATTAAAACTACATGCTACAGGAACATATCATGGCAAAACAAGGCACGGCATGAAGCTACTCATAGAATATAACAAAAGTCCCTTAGTGACCATGAGCCAAAAGGGATCAGAAAATACAATTGTAAGCATGTGAACATAGCAAAAACATAAACAGATTCAGACTTGGTGAAAAACTGGAGCATGGCAAAACAGATAACAAGTAGGCATGTTTACGAGCTTGATGCACTCACTACAAAGCATGGCATGATAATCTAAGCATACACCCAGCAAGAAGACATGGCACAGAAGCTAGACATGGCAAGAACAACATCATAGCATGCATGGATCAACAACAACAAGCTTGGCAAAATCGCTAAACATGTTAACAATCTGCCAGGAACATTTTATAGCAAAAGTAGAGCTCGATTAACTCAAGCTAGGGTGCTTCATAAATGCAAACAAAGACATGGATGGATAGAGCACCACAATATCTACAAAACATCCTTACTGATCATCCTTAAAAGAGGCACGGATCACTAGGAAACAACATGAACATATGGCATAAAAACAATAACAGGACAAGGACTTAGTGAAATTCTAAGTCCCTGAAATCAGCATCATTGAGTAAGCTACTTTGCATGCTTGTGCTAGTCACCACAAAGGTCACAAAAATACATGTCATACACCCCTGTAAAGATGGCATGGCATATTACAAAACACATGTAGAGCTCAGGATCATAGCACGCACACATTAATCATGGCAAAAATGACAAAAGGCCATTTGCTGAAACAGATATGAAATAATCATCACATAGCCCTCTTCTAACGACATTTCAGGCATCAAGATGAGCTCAAAAGAAAATGATGCAATGAGATGAAATGATTTACTCGTCGAGACGAACATTTTGATATGCTACACGCATGAATCGGAGCCACGATGACAGAGTTATGACATGATGAAATATGCTCAAAATTACTGGGACTTAGTGGAATTTCAGGGAAAAAAAAGGTGAGCGCTGGATAGCTACGGGGCGCACTGGGCGAAGGATAGCGGGCTTGCTCACCCTGGGCTTGGCCCATGCGAAGAGGAGGCGGCTTGGGCCGGAGGAAGCGGGCCGGCGGGGACGGAGCTGGGCCGCGGGAACGTCGTCCTCCTCCTGATCCTACCTGGATCGGGGAGGCAGGAGGCAGCGGGCGGCTGCCGGTGTTGGCGAGGCGCCGCGAGGCCGGAAGTGGCCGGGGCGAGGCGGAGGTGGCGGGATCCGGCCGGCCGGCACCGGATCCGGGCGGTGCGGGCGGCGGGGATGGCCGGGAGGCGCGGATGGGCACCGGGCACAGAGAGGCGGCGGTGGGCGGAATCCAAGGCGATGGCGAGGGTCGCCGGCGTCGGGGAGGCGCTGCGACCGGCGATGGGATCCTCTGCGGCGGCGGGGCATGCGCGGGAGGCCGTGGGTAGGCGGCGGCGACAAGATGGGCCCGGGCGGGCCCGATCTGGGTTCCGCGGGCCACGTGGTGGAGACGGCGGCGGTCGATGACGTGGCCGGCGCGGATTGGCTGTGGCGGGCAGCGTGATTTCTGTCCGGGAATGTAGTAATTTCAAAAATTTCCCTAGGCACATGCAAGATCATGGTGATGCATGGCAACGAGAGGGAGAGTGTTGTCCACGTACCCTCGTAGACCGAAAGCGGAAGCGTTATCACAACGCGGTTGATGCAGTCGTACGTCTTCACGATCCGACCGATCAAGTACCGAATGCACGGCACCTCCGAGTTCTGCACATGTTCAACTCGATGACATCCCTCGAACTCCGATCCAGCCGAGTGTTGAGGGAGAGTTTCGTCAGCACGACGGCATCGTGACGATGATGATGTTCTACCGACGCAAGGCTTCGCCTAAGCACCGCTACGATATGATCGAGGTGGATTATTGTGGAGGGGGGCACCGCACACGGCTAAGAGATCAAGAGATCAATTGTTGTATCTTTGGGGTGCCCCCTGCCCCCGTATATAAAGGAGTGGAGGAGGGGGAGGGCCGGCCTTCTCTATGGCGCGTCCTAGGGGAGTCCTACTTCCACCGGGAGTAGGATTCCCCCTTTCCTAGAATTAGGAGCCCTTCCAAGTAGTAGGAGTAGGAGGGAAGGAAAGGGAAGGGAAAAGGAGAAGGAAGGAAGGGGACCCCCCTCCCTAGTCCAATTCGGACCAGCCCATGGGGAGGGGTGCGGCAAACCTTTGAGGCCTTTCTCTCCTTTCCCGTATGGCCCATTAAGGCTCAATACGAATTCCCGGAACTCCCCGATACTTCCGAAAATACCCGAATCACTCAGAACCTTTCCGATGTCCGAATATAGTCGTCCAATATATCGATCTTTATGTCTCGACCATTTCGAGACTCCTCGTCATGTCCCCGATCTCATCCGGGACTCCGAACTCCTTTGGTACATCAAAACACATAAACTCATAATATAACCGTCATCGAACTTTAAGCGTGCGGACCCTACGGGTTCGAGAACTATGTAGACATGGCCGAGACACGTCTCCGGTCAATAACCAATAGAGGAACCTGGATGCTCATATTGGATCCTACATATTCTACGAAGATCTTTATCGGTCAAACCGCATAACAACATATGTTGTTCCCTTTGTCATCGGTATGTTACTTGCCCGAGATTCGATCGTCGGTATCTCAATACCTAGTTCAATCTCGTTACCGGCAAGTCTCTTTACTCGTTCCGTAACACATCATCCTGTAACTAACTCATTAGTTGCAATGCTTGCAAGGCTTATAGTGATGTGCATTACCGATGGGCCCAGAGATACCTCTCCGACAATCGGAGTGACAAATCCTAATCTTGAAATACGCCAACCCAACAAGTACCTCTGGAGACACCTGTAGAGCACTTTTATAACCACCCAGTTGCGTTGTGATGTTTGGTAGCACACAAAGTGTTCCTCCGGTAAATGGGAGTTGCATAATCTCATAGTCATAGGAACATGTATAAGTCATGAAGAAAGCAATAGCAACAAACTAAACGATCAAGTGCTATGCTAACGGAATGGGTCAAGTCAATCATATCATTCTCTAATGATGTGACCCCGTTAATCAAATGACAACTCATGTCTATGGCTAGGAAACTTAACCATCTTTGATTCAACGAGCTAGTCAAGTAGAGGCATACTAGTGACATATTGTTTGTCTATGTATTCACACATGTATTATGTTTCCGGTTAATACAATTCTAGCATGAATAAGAAACATTTACCATGATATAAGGAAATAAATAATAAGTTTATTATTGCCTCTAGGGCATATTTCCTTCAGTCTCCCACTTGCACTAGAGTCAATAATCTAGTTCACATCGCCATGTGATTTAACATCAGTAGTTCACATCACCATGTGATTAACACCCATAGTTCACATCGTCATGTGACCAACACCCAAAGGGTTTACTAGAGTCAATAATCTAGTTCACATCTCTATGTGATTAATACCCAAAGAGTACTAAGGTGTGATCATGTTTTGCTTGTGAGGGAAGTTTAGTCAACGAGTCTACCACATTCAGATCCGTATGTATTTTGCAAATTTCTATGTCAACAATGCTCTGCATGGAGCTACTCTAGCAAATTGCTCCCACTTTCAATATGTATACAGATTGAGACTTTGAGTCATCTGGATCATTGTCAAATCTTGCATCGACGTAACCCTTTACGACGAACCTTTTGTCACCTCCATAATCGAGAAACATATTCTTATTCCACTAAGGATAATTTTGACCAATGTCCAGTGATCTACTCCTAGATCACTATTGTACTCCCTTGCCAAACACAGTGTAGGGTATACAATAGATCTGGTACACAACATGGCATACTTTATAGAACCTATGGCTGAGGCATAGGGAATGACTTTCATTCTCTTTCTATCTTCTGCCGTGGTCGGGCTTTGTGTCTTACTCAATTTCACACCTTGTAACATAGGAAAGAACTCTTTCTTTGACTATTCCATTTTGAACTACTTCAAAAACTTGTCAAGGTATGTACTCATTGAAAACTTATCAAGCGTCTTGATCTATCTCTATAGATCTTGATGCTCAATATGTAAGCAGCTTCACCGAGGTCTTTATTTGAAAAACTCCTTTCAAACACTCCTTTATGCTTTGCAGAATAAATCTACATTATTTCCGATCAACAATATGTCATACACATATACTTATCAGAAATGTTGTAGTGCTCCCACTCACTTTCTTATAAATACAGGCTTCACCGAAAGTCTGTATAAAACTATATACTTTGATCAACTTATCAAAGCGTTTATTCCAACTCCGAGAGGCTTGCACCAGTCCATAAATGGATCGCTGGAGCTTGCACACTTTGTTAGCTCCCTTTGGATCTACAAAACCTTCCGGTTGCATCATATACAACTCTTCTTCCAGAAATCCATTCAGGAATGCAATTTTGACATCCATCTGCCAAATTTCATAATCATAAAAAGCGGCAATTGCTAACATGATTCAGACAGACTTAAGCATAGATACGAGTGAGAAACTCTCATCGTAGTCAACACCTTGAACTTGTCGAAAACCTTTTGCGACAATTCTAGCTTTATAGATAGTAACACTACTATCAGCGTCCGTCTTCCTCTTGAAG
Organism: Triticum urartu; assembly: GCF_003073215.2. Taxonomy (NCBI): domain Eukaryota; kingdom Viridiplantae; phylum Streptophyta; class Magnoliopsida; order Poales; family Poaceae; genus Triticum; species Triticum urartu. The sequence goes on from NC_053022.1 coordinate 39,370,295, forward strand.
ATCCATTTAATCTCAATGACTCCCCTATCATTGAGCAAGTCAATCAAAGTCCATACTTTGTTCTCATACATGGATCTCATCTCAGATTTCATGGCCTCAAACCATTTCGCGGAATCTGGGCTCATCATCGCTTCCTCATAGTTCGCAAGTTTGTCATGGTAAAGTAACATGACCTCCAGAACAGGATTACCGTACCACTCTGGTGCGGATCTCACTCTGGTTGATCTACGAAGTTCTGTAGTAACTTGATCTGAAGTTTCATAATCATCATGATTAACTTCCTCTCTTGTTGGTGTAGACATCACTGGAACTGATTTCTGTGATGAACTATTTTCCAATTCGGGAGAAGGTACAATTACCTTATCAAGTTCCATTTTCCTCCCACTCACTTCTTTCGAGAGAAACTCCTTCTCTAGAAAGGATCCATTCTCAGCAACGAATATCTTGCCTTCGAATCTGTGATAGAAGGTGTACCCAACAGTTTCTTTTGGGTATCCTATGAAGATTTACTTCTCCGATTTGGGTTCGAGCTTATCATGTTGAAAACTTTTTCACATAAGCATCGCAGTCCCAAACTTTAAGAAACGACAGCTGAGGTTTCTCGCCAAACCACAGTTCATATGGTGCCATCTCCACGGATTTAGATGGTGCCCTATTTAATATGAATGTAGCCGTCTCTAATGCATAATCCCAAAACGATAGTGGTAGATCGGTAAGAGACATCATAGATCGCACTATATATAATAAAGTACGGTTATGACGTTCGGACACACCATTACACTATGGTGTTCCAGGTGGCGTGAGTAGTGAAACTATTTCACATTGTTTTAACTGAAGGCCAAACTCGTAACTCAAATATTTTACTTCTGTGATCATATCGTAGAAACTTTTATTTTTGTTACGATGATTCTCCACTTCACTCTGAAATTCTTTGAACTTTTCAAATGTTTTAGACTTGTGTTTCATCAAGTAGATATACTCATATCTGCTCAAATCATCTGTGAAGATCAGAAAATAATGATACCTGCCATGAGCCTCAATATTCATCGGACCACATACATCAGTATGTATGATTTCCAACAAATCTGTTGCTCACTCCAATGTTCTGGAGAACTGAGTCTTAGTCATCTTGCCCATGAGGCATGGTTCGCAAGCATCAACTGATTCATAATCAAGAGATTCCAAAAGCCCATCAACATGGATTTTCTTCATGCGCTTTACACCGATATGACCTAAACGGCAGTGCCACAAATAAGTTGCACTATCATTATTAACTTTGCATCTTTTGGCTTCAATATTATGAAAATGTGTATTACCACGATCGAGATCCAACAAACCATTTTTATTGGGTGTATGACCATAGAAGGTTTTATTCATGTAAACAGAACAACAATTATTCTCTAACTTACATGAATAACCGTATTGCAATAAACATGATCCAATCATATTCATGCTCAACGCAAACACTAAATAGCATTTATTTTAGGTTTAACACTAATCCCGAAAGTATAGGGAGTGTGCGATGATGATCATATCAATCTTGGAACCATTTCCAATACACATCGTCACTTCACCCTTAACTAGTCTATTTCATTCTGCAACTCCCGTTTCGAGTTACTATTCTTAGCAACTGAACTAGTATCAAATACTGAGGGGTTGCTATAAACACTAGTAAAGTACACACCAATAACATGTATATCAAATATACCTATGTTCACTTTGCCATCCTTCTTATCCGCCAATTACTTGGGGTAGTTCCACTTCCAATGACCAGTCCCTTTGCAGTAGAAGCACTCAGTTTCAAGCTTAGGTCCAGACTTGGTTTTTTTCACTTGAGCCGCAACTTGTTTGCCGTTCTTCTTGAAGTTCCCCTTTCTTCCATTTGCCCCTTTACTTGAAACTAGTGGTTTTGTTTACCATCAACACTTGATGCTTTTCTTGATTTCTACCTTCGTCGATTTCAGCATCACGAAGAGCTTGGGAATCATTTCCATTATCCCTTGCATATTATAGTTCATCACGAAGTTCTACTAACTTGGTGATATCGACTAGAGAATTCTGTCAATCACTATTTTATCTGGAAGATTAACTCCCACTTGATTCAAGCGATTGTAGTACCCAGACAATCTGAGCACATGCTCACTGATTGAGTTATTCTCCTCCATCTTTTAGCTATAGAACTTGTTGGAGACTTCATATCTCTCAACTCGGGTATTTGCTTGAAATATTAACTTCAACTCCTGGAACATCTCATATGGCCCATGACGTTCAAAATGTCTTTGAACTCCCGATTCTAAGACGTTTAAGCATGGTGCACTAAACTATCAAGTAGTCATCATATTTAGCTAGCCAAACGTTCATAACATCTGCATATGCTCTTGCAATAGGTTTGTCACCTAGCGGTGCATCAAGGACATAATTCTTCTGTGCAGCAATGAAGATAAAACTCAGATCACGGATCCAATCCGCATCATTGCTACTAACATCTTTCAACTTAGTTTTCTCTAGGAACATATCAAAAATAAAACAGGGGAGCTAAACGCGAGCTATTGATCTACAACATAGATATGCTAATACTACCAGGACTAAGTTCATGATAAATTTAAGTTCAATTAATCATATTACTTAAGAAGTCCCACTTAGAAAGACATCCCTCTTATCTTCTAAGTGATCACGTGATCCAAATCAACTAAACCATAAATGACCATCACGTGAAATGGAGTAGTTTTCAATGGTGAACATCACTATGTTGATCATATCTACTATATGATTCACGCTCAACCTTTCGGTCTCAGTGTTCCGAGGCCATATCTGCATATGCTAGGCTCGTCAAGTTTAACCTGAGTATTCTAGGTGTGCAAAACTGGCTTGCACCCGTTGTAGATGGACGTAGAGCTTATCACACCCGATCATCACGTGGTGTCTGGGCACGACGAACTTTGGCAACGGTGCATACTCAGGGAGAACACTTTTTATCTTGAAATTTAGTGAGAGATCATCTTATAATGCTACCGTCAATCAAAGCAAGACAAGATGCATAAAAGATAAATATCACATGCAATCAAAATATGTGACATGATATGGCCATCATCATCTTGTGCCTTTGATCTCCATCTCCAAAGCATCGTCATGATTTCCATCGTCACCGGAATGACACCATGATCTCTATCATCTTGATCTATATCAATGTGTCGTCAAATGGTCGTCTCGCCAACTATTGCTCTTGCAACTATTGCTATCGCATAGCGATAAAGTAAAGTAATTATTTGGCGCTTGCATCTTATGCAATAAAGAGACAACCATAAGGCTTCTGCCAGTTGCCGATAACTTCAACAAAACATGATCATCTTATACAACAACTTATATCTCATCACGTCTTGACCATATCACATCACAACATGCCCTGCAAAAACAAGTTAGACGTCCTCTACTTTGTTGTTGCAAGTTTTACGTGGCTGCTACGGGCTTAGCAAGAACCGTTCTTACCTACGCATCAAAACCACAACGATAGTTTGTCAAGTGGTGCTATTTTAACCTTCTCAAGGACCGGGCGTAGCCACACTCGGTTCAACTAAAGTTGGAGAAACTGACACCCGCTAGTCACCTGTGTGCATAGCACGGCGGTAAAACCAGTCTCGCGTAAGCGTACGCGTAATGTTGGTCCGGGCCGCTTCATCCAACAATACCGCCGAACCAAAGTGTGACATGCTGGTAAGCAGTATGACTTATATCGCCCACAACTCACTTGTGTTTTACTCGTGCATATTACATCAACGCATAAAACCAGGCTCTGATACCACTGTTGGGGAACGTAGTAATTTCAAAAATTTCCCTACGCACATGCAAGATCATGGTGATGCATAGCAACGAGAGGGGAGAGTGTGATCCACGTACCCTCGTAGACCGAAAGCGGAAGCGTTAGCACAACGCGGTTGATGTAGTTGTACGTCTTCACGATCTGACCGATCAAGTACCGAACGCACGGCACCTCCGAGTTCTGCACACGTTCAACTCGATGACGTCCCTCGAACTCCGATCCAGCCGAGTGTTGAGGGAGAGTTTTGTCAGCACGACGGCGTCATGACGATGATGATGTTCTACCGACGCAAGGCTTCGCCTAAGCACCGTTACGATATGATCGAGGTGGATTATGGTGGAGGGGGGCACCGCACATGGCTAAGAGATCAAGAGATCAATTGTTGTATCTTTGGGGTGCCCCAGCCCCCGTATATAAAGGAGTGGAGGAGGGGGAGGGCCGGCCCTCTCTATGGCGCGCCCTAGGGGAGTCCTACTTCCACCGGGAGTAGGATTCCCCCTTTCCTAGTAGAACTAGGAGCCCTTCCAAGTAGTAGGAGTAGGAGGGAAGGAAGAGAAGGGAAAAGGAGAAGGAAGGAATGGCCCCCCTCCCTAGTCCAATTTGGACCAGCCCATGGGGAGGGGTGCGGCCAACCTTTAAGGCCTTTCTCTCCTTTCCCGTATGGCCCATTATGGCCCAATACGAATTCCCGTAACTCCCCGGTACTCCCGAAAATACCCGAATCACTCGGAACCTTTCCGATGTCCGAATATAGTCGTCCAATATATCGATCTTTATGTCTCGACTATTCCGAGACTCCTCGTCATGTCCCCGATCTCATCCGGGACTCCGAACTCCTTCGGTACATCAAAACACATAAACTCATAATATAACCATCATCGAACTTTAAGCGTGCGGACCCTACGTGTTGGGGATATTACTACTGGTGGTAAACCGGCCTTGGGTAGCTGGGTTGACTCTTTGAAGATTAGAAGCCCATGAAGATGTAAAGATGCTAGCGCTTTACGGAGGGCCCAAAGGCGAGTTGCAGTATGTAAATGTAAACCGGCCCAGTCATGTAACTTGTATAGTAAGATAGAAAGAGAGAGGCCGAACCGGATACGTTTATAAACCGGCTTTGGGACTCTGTAGCCCGGTGGGCGTCAACCTATGTATATAAAGGGACGACCCGGCCGCGGTTTAGAGACAAACAACAACAACTCGAAAGCCAGACAAAGCGGGTTCGCTCCCTGGCCTTCGAAACCCTAGCAATACCAATCACAACTAGACGTAGGTTTTTACCTTCATCGAAGGGGCCGAACTAGTATAAACTCCCGTGTCCCCTTTCCCGGCTTAACCCCTTTAAGCTAAACCATTGCGATGGCTCCACAACTAAGTCCTTTCACGATGACATCTGCCGTGACAAACCCACGACAGTTGGCGCCCACCGTGGGGCTATCGCACGATGGTTTCGAGTTCTTGAAGGGCAGCTTCGATGGACTTAAGGGATACGCTGTGGGCCAGATGACGAAGAGTCGCCGCGGCAAGCTCTACATCGACAAAGCAGGATGGGGTCCCGAAGCCGATTCAATCGAATACGGGTACCGGGTCCCGTTTGGTGGGATTCACGTCTTCATCGGCAAGATCGGCGAACCGGCCCTCGAGCCGGACATCTGCACCGACATCATCGAAATGGCTCGGCATGCAAGTCCTTCGCCGGTTCAGCCGAGGCAAGGCATGTTTTCGTAGGTGTCATCCATGGATCAGGGCACGAGGATGGACCGGTGTCTGAAGGAGAAACCGTAGTCTGCTCTGATGACGAGTCTTCTGGAGAAACTGAATCGCTTTACCAGTTGCAGGACGGCCGGATTGAGGGAGGATCCGAGGGCAACAGTATTCTGGATTCCCCCGGTCTGCCAAACCGGGCCGCCATCTTCATGGCCGGCACACAATCAGCGCCTCATTCATCTACCACCGCAGCAATGCTCTCCGGTTCAACGACGGCCACACCAGCAGGGGCAGGAAGCTCGGTGCCACCTCCGGCCCAAGTCTTATCTGATTTGTTCGACGCTTTGGCAACATTGATGACCGCGGAGGTAGACGCAGCAGCTAGGGATCAGCACGATGCGGAGATCGCAAAGGTGAAAGATCAGATAGCCCAGGCCAAGGCGGACCTGGCAGCAGAGAATGCCATGATGGCTATGGAGCAGGCCGAGTTGGAAGCGCAGGCTTACCAGATTAGACTGGATCAGAATGCTTCAGAGGAAGTCATGAGAAGAAGGTACCGATCACGTCTCCCATCGGTTTATGAGCCGCAGAATCTTTTCAACACGCCAGGCACAGGAGCTGGTAACCAACCCACACTAAACCAGGCAGGGGCGCCGGGAGCAGGAGAGCTGGTTCAGCCGCGCACGACGGACCTGCCTCGCCGGAACAACATTGTACCATCAACGCCCGGGCATTATTCCAACCCGTTGGACAACATTGTGGCCGCTGCATCACGCCTGGTGGCCCTCCCAACCGACGGCGAGTCACCAGTGGCAGTGGAAGCACGTCGGGACAGGGATCTCCTTCAGACAGCGCTAAATCAACAGCAAGCATATTCACAGCCGTGAGAGGATTCACTCCACTCCCCGCCCAAGCCGGAGTTATAGCAGACACGTGGAAGACGAACCGGCCGTGTCCAGTAGTGCACGCCGCCGAAATTCACCATGAGGGAACAACCCGGCTGGGGGAGGTGCTAACGCACAAGATGTTGTGGATCATGGCCGTGCACGTCGAGAGGCTGAGTTGACAGCTCGACATGAGGCACGACAGCATACTTCGGTTCACCCCACTGCCTTCGTGGAGCCAGGGGCGATGTTCAGTTCCTTAAGGGTACTGTGTTTATCTCCTGCTTTGCGTAATGTGCGACTACCCAAGGATTTCAAGGGACCTCGTAAGGTACCAATTATACCGCCGATTTGTAGCCAGAGGCGTGGGTGGAGAGCTATGAGATGTCAATGGAGATGTTAGATGTGGACGAGGTGGTGTGTGCTAAATATTTCACCATGATGTTGGAAGGAACCGCTCGCACTTGGTTGAAGAGCTTGCCGACCAACTCTATTGGATCATGGGCCGAATTGAAGCACCAGTTTATCCAGAACTTCAAGGATACGTGTAAGAAGCCGATGTCAATTGTAGATCTGGCCGCTTGTGTCCAAGAGGAAGGGGAGTCCACGACCCATCGGGTCAAACGGGTCTCGGCGATTTTGCATTCGTCAGATCGTATCAACGCAGACACCGCAGTGTTAACATTAGAGGGTAATTGCGGTTTCAAACCGTTGAAACAGAAGTTGGGAAGGCTCAAACGTCACTGCAACGACATGTCAACACTCATGGCTGCTTTGGTTAAATATGCCGATTCAGATAATACCAAGGATCCGGATTCAGAGGAGGACAAACCGGAGAAGGGTAAGAAGACCGGCAATGCCAAAGGCCAACAACACAATCCGGCAGGCCATGGAAACGCTGGTAAGCGCAAGGCCGACAGTGGTTTGGACTTTGTCGCAAATACCAACGCGCAGGAGAATGGCCAGCGCCGTAAAGGCAAGCAGCCCCAGAGGGGTGGAGGTCCAGGCAACAATTTGGAGCGTTTGTTAAATCAGCCCTGTCCAAAGCATGGATCAAAGGAGAAACCGGCATCACATCTCTGGAAAGATTGTTATATCATGCGGGATTTCAAGAATTCCAATATGTTCCAATATGACAACGGCCCGCCCGACGGTTCAGGAGGAGGTTTCCACGGGCCGGGTTACGGAGGCGGTGATTCCGGTTCAGGGTTTCTAGGCAATCAAACCGGACACGTCAATCAAGGACACCAAGGCAACCAGGGAGGTTACAACCATCAGGGGAATCAGCAGCAGCAGCAGTCGGGTTATCAGAGCAATCCCAAACAGCTGAACAGCGGGCAATATCATGTCTTCACTACTAGTTTGTGCAAACGTGATCAGAAGCTTCACAAAAGGGTAGTCAACTCTGTTGAGCCGGCAGTACCTCAGTATTTACGCTGGTCGGAGCAACCTATTTTGTGGAGCAGAGAGGATCACCTGCCCCGGGTTGATAACCCAGGTCATTTGGCCTTGGTGGTAGCCCCTCAAGTTGGGGGATACAAGTTCACTAAAGTGCTCATGGATGGGGGAAGTAGTATCAATATCTTGTATTATGATACATTCCGCCGTATGGGATTGACAGATAGGGATCTTAAACCGTCGAATACGGTATTTCATGGTGTGGTGCCTGGTAAGTCTGCATATCCTATTGGTAAGATAGCTTTGGAGTTAGCTTTTGGAGATGACTATGATTCAAGATCAGAAACAGTGACATTTGAGGTGGTGAAGATCAAAAGTCCGTACCACGCTCTGTTTGGGCGGCCGGTTTATGCTAAGTTTATGGCAAGACCATGTTATGTTTACCTGCAGCTTAAAATGCCAGGTCATAAGGGGACTATCACAGTACATGGAAGTAGAAAGATTGCTTTGGAGTGTGAAGAAGGCGATGCGGCTTATGCTGAGTCAGTTTGTGCCACGGAGGAGTTAACATTCTATAAGGAGCAAGTTGATCCGACAGACATGACCTCCTTAAAAAAGCCAACCACGGAACATGATCCAGCATTGAAGTTCAAATCAGCTATAGACACTAAGATGGTTGACTTTGTCCCTGGCGATTCATCCAAACAGTTCAGCATCAGCGCTAACCTGGATCCCAAATAGGAAAGCGCGCTCATCGAGTTCATCCGTGAGAATCGGGACATCTTTGCACGGAAACCTTCTGACATGCCAGGTGTACCGAGAGAACTCGTTGAGCACACACTCAACATTGATTCGAAATTCAAACCGGTCCGACAGTTCCTCCGCTGCTTCAACGAGGAAAGGCGCAAGGCTATAGGTGAAGAGGTCTCCCATTTGTTGGCTGCTGGGTTTATTGTTGAAGTTTTTTATCCAGAGTGGTTAGCCAATCCGGTGCTGGTTCTTAAGAAAAATGGCACTTGGCGCATGTGTGTGGACTACATAGATTTAAACAAGGCTTGCCCTGCAGACCCCTTTGCTCTCCCTCGCATTGATCAGATAATTGATGCTACGGCGGGTTGTGACCGTTTGTGTTTTTTGGATGCTTACTCTGGTTATCATCAGATCAAAATGGCAGTTAAGGACCAGGAGAAGACAACCTTTATAACTCCCTTTGGAGCCTTCTGCTATGTTTCCATGCCCTTTGGACTCAAGAGTGCCCAGGCAACTTACCAACGATGTATTCAGAATTGCCTTCATAAGGAAATTGGGCGCAATGTCCATGCGTATGTAGATGATATTGTGGTCAAATACAGAAAGGAGGAAACATTGATAGATGATCTACGGGAAACTTTTGACAATCTCTGGGTCTACAAGATGATGCTCAATCCGGAGAAGTGTGTTTTCAGTGTCTCGGCAGGCAAGCTCTTAGGCTTTCTGGTTTCAAACAGAGGCATTGAGGCTAATCCGGAAAAGATTGCAGCGATTACGTCCTTGGCTAAACCGGCATGTATTAACGATGTGCAACTTCTAGCCGGCTGGATTACAGCCTTGAGCCGATTTATCAGCCGCCTTGGAGAGAAGGCCATTCCCTTATATCAGATGCTCAAGAAAACGGATAACTTTGTCTGGAGTGAAGCAGCCGATAAGGCGTTTGAAGATCTGAAGAAACAGCTCGTGGAACCGCCCGTACTGGCAGCACCGATCGATAAAGAGCCCTTATTATTATATGTGGCCGCTAATGCCCGGGCTGTCAGCGTAGCCATTGTGGTAGAGTGCAAAGAGACTGGCAAAGAGTATCCGGTTCAACGGCCGGTTTATTATATCAGTGAGGTGCTCATTGAGTCAAAGCAGAGGTATCCGCATTGGCAAAAACTGGTGTATGGGGTGTTTATGGCAAGCCGGAAGCTCAAACACTACTTTCAGGGCCATCCTATCACAGTAGTCAGTTCAGCTCCTCTGGGTGACATCATTCAAAACAGAGAGGCAACTGGCCGGATTGCCAAGTGGGCCATTGAGCTTGGACCCCATGGGCTCAGATATATACCCCGCACGGCGATCAAGTCCTAGGCACTCGTAGATTTCATCAACGATTGGACGGAGTTACAGGCACCTGAGGAGAAACCAGATAATACATATTGGACTATTCATTTTGATGGGTCCAGACAGCTAGAGGGTTCGGGGGCTGGAGTCATATTAACCTCCCCACGAGGTGATAAGTTTTGTTATGTCCTCCGTTTAATGTTCCCTTGTACTAACAATGCAGCTGAATATGAGGCTTTACTCCACGGTCTTCGGATGGATAAAGAGATGAATTTGAGCCGGGTTAAGTGCTTCGGTGATTCAGATCTAGTGGCTCAGCAAGTGTCTGGCACTTGGGATTCTAAGGACCCACTCATGGCTGCATATCGGTGAGAGGTGGACACAGTGGCTGGTCACTTTAAAGGTTATCAGGTGGACCATATAGACCGGCGGAAGAATGAAGCGGCGAACGCTTTAAGTCGTCTTGGTTCCCAACGTAAACCGGTTCCGCCCAATGTCTTTCTTGATGTGTTGCACAATCCATCAGTCAAAATACCAACCGAAGAAGATTTGGCTGTTCCTGATTCGGAGGCTCAATTGGTGGCAGCTTTGCATGCCATACCGGATTGGATGATCCCATATCTGGATTACATGAACCGGGGCGAGTCACCAGCTGAGGAAACGTTGGCCCGACAGATAATCCGGCGTTCCAAGTCCATGACTATACTCAACGGGGAGTTACATCGTCATAGTGTTTCAGGAGCGATTCAACGATGCGTTTCTCCTCAAGAAGGTTGTGAGATTTTGTGAGAAATTCATGAAGGGGATTGCGGTCATCACGCCAGTTCAAAGTCGTTGGTTGCTAAAGCTTTTCGCCACGGTTTTTAATGGTTGACGGCGCATGCTGATGCGGAGGATTTGGTCAAATGATGTGATGGATGTCAAAAGTTTGCCCGCCGTGCGCACGTTCCGGCTCAAGAGTTACGGATGATTCCAATTACGTGGCCGTTTGCCACTTGGGGCCTGGATATGGTTGGACCCTTCAAGCGCTCCAAGGACAAGAAGACCCATCTGTTAGTAGCAGTTGATAAATTCACTAAATGGGTAGAGGCAGAGCCAGTCAGCAAGTGTGATGCAGCCACAGCGGTTCAATTCATCAAAAAGGTGATATTCCGGTTTGGCTTTCCACATAGCATTATAACAGATAATGGCACTAACTTGTCAAAAGGAGAGATGGAAGAATTCTGTCAACGTGAGCACATCCGGCTGGATCTAGCATCAGTGGCTCACCCCCAATCTAATGGTCAAGCGGAAAGGGCAAATCAAGAAATTCTGCGGGGTATCAAACCAAGGCTTATGGTTCCCTTAAAGCGGACGCCGGGTTGTTAGGTCGAAGAGCTACCTTCTGTGTTATGGAGCATCAACACCACACCCAATAGGTCTACGGGTTACACGCCTTTCTTCATGGTTTATGGAGCAGAGGTGGTTCTTCCTAGTGACATCCATCACGATTCGCCCCGTGTGGCAGCTTATGTTGAAGCTGATAATGAGAAGGCATGTCAGGATTCTCTGGACCTGTTGGATGAAGAGCGGGATCTTGCAGCAGCGCGTTCGACGATTTATCAACAAGATCTTCGACGTTATCACAGCCGCCGGGTTAAAACTAGAACCTTTCAAGAAGGTGATTTGGTGCTCCGGCTCATCCAGGATCAGACTGATATGCATAAATTATCCCCCCTTGGGAAGGACCCTTTGTGGTCAGCAAAAATCTGCACAACGGATCCTACTACCACATTGATGTTCGAGAGCATGAAGACTCACGTCAATCGGAGGAGGAGACAAAGCGGCCATGGAACATAGCTCTCCTTCGGCCTTACTATACTTGAAGCCATAGGCTTTTTCACCTGTACATATTTATGACAGTGTATATACCATATAATAAACCGGAGCCTCCGTTATAAGCGGGGTATCTGTTCTTTCTTATATCATATGTGTGCTTTTACAAGTTAACGGTCAAAGCGGAGTCTTTGTTAAACCGGATTTAGCAACTGCATAAAGATAAACAAAATCACTAGGCGGCTTGGTCATGTTTGAACCACAGCTACACCTCTTGATAGGCTTTTCAGCCACATAAGGACAAATTTGTGGAGCCAAAGAGAGTATTGTGCACTGTACAAACTCAAACATAGGCACACGCTGAGCATCGCTCACAAAGTTACTTGGGGGCTCTTTTTTGCAAAGCAACAAAGAGTTTGAAAGGACCCTCGTAATTGGCTATCAAGCCACGGCTTGGAAGCCTGGTGTATTCACCTAAAAACCCGGGTTAACCTGCCTTCATCAAGTAAGCCACTCCTATCCAGGTAATCCTGGCATGACCCATCGAACGTTTGACAAGTCAATCTTTTACAGACCCTGAACTTGTCATAGTTAAAACGGTGATTGGTTAATTGGAGGCCCATCTTAAAAGGCTTTGTTAAATGGTTTAACTCAGAGGCCTGGCAGCCCATGAAAAGCCTCGATTTGGAGCCTGGCAGCTCGTAAAAAGCCTCACATATTTTCCTATTTGAATTTTGTTTGTTGACAATCATAAGTATTTTTTGATAAACCGGCATCCTTGATCCGGCTTGCTTTCCAACCACCAGCTGTTGGCTCATGATCAGTTATAAACCGGTGGTCACTGACCCGGTATGGTTTGACTAAATCACCAGTGTTATGAAGAAAATCCGGTAGGTATACCGGTCCGGTTTAATAGATAGACCGACATTATGAAGATGAGATTATCAAACGTATCGGGTTGGTGTTAAACACCTTTGCTGTATGCACGTTTGCTCACTCAATGAGGTATGTTCTGTACATTATTTTTTGTACAAACACTTGATTATTCAGCTCAAGTACTATATACTTCTTGGATATTATGACATGTTTAGCGGTAAACCGCTAGACACTTTTAAGTTTTTTGTACCCAGGAAGGCAAGTCATCATAGACTATGCATAAAATATATCCTGAAGGGCGGCATAGATTGTCACAAAGGGATATGAAGCATGCTCGATGGCATGGCAGATAAACAAAGTTTCAGCTATCCTATTACATGAAGCTTTAAAGCGGCTCAACAATGCCATTGTTTTTCACAGTAGCCATATAAACCGGCGACCGGATCAGGACTCTTGATCACGATGGTTTGATGGTTGCGGATCAGTTGGTGTACGCACTTCTTCATCCCTCCCCAGCCGCTGGAAATCAGCCGTTGACCAATCGATTCCGGTTAAAGCTCGGAATACTGCTTCTTCATGGATTAGATCAGAAGGTTTAATATCAGGGGCATAAGTGTGCTTATGAATCGGAGGCACAAGTTCTTCGACTTCATGGATCTCGGCCGGCTGTCTTTTCCCTTCTGCATCATAAAACATTTGAAAATGGGACAAATCGGTGTCTTCAGCTAATTTGCTGGCCGCTGGCCACATCTGTTTGGTCAACTGCCAAAGATCATCATTGTCAAAGTTTGAACCATCTTCTTTAACGCCTGGATACCCTTTAATGATATCCTCCGCTTCAAGATCTGGAGTCCAGGCCTTGGCTCGAATAAGGGCAGTTAATGCTCCGGCTCTTGCAGCGGCTCTTTTCAACTCGGCAATACGCGCCGGTAACATGCCTAGCTTCTCAAGGGTTTCCTTAATCAATGTTGGTGCCGGTTTGTTATAAGCTGCTGTACTAATGGCTCGCTGAGATCTAGAGTATAGCTGCTCAACCAATGTGTATGCCGCTTTGAGCTTCATCCGCATATCTGCACCAAGATGAGTGATCCGAGTTCCTGCCAAAGATTTTTTCCACATCGTGGTCAGTTTTAAGATTCATTGACTGATGCAACATACATAAGCAGATACTTACCAAAGATAGCAGAGGTCATAGCGTTGATTTGACGCTTCAAACCGGCTAGTTCTTCAGCCACCGGTTTCTGGGCTTCCTCGGCATCTACGGCTCTTTTGGTCAAACCGGCTTTTTTGGTCTCCCATGCAGCACGATCTTGATTGAAGGATTCTTTCAATTTTTCCATTCCGGCCAGGGCCTGTGTCAGCTCCTCTTTGGCTTTTGCAGCTTCGGCTTGTTGTGACTTCACATTTTCTTGCAAGTCAGAGTTTTTGGCATCTTTGCTTCTTAGTTCAGCCTGCAACATTTAAGGTATCTTCAACAGAACAACATATATATGCACTAAGTATAAAGCATATAACAAGTTATCCACTTCATACTTGGGGGCTAATGCTTATTTTCTCTCAAATACTACCTTCTATGCAAGTCTCCAGAACAATGCAAGCATTATCCTTGACACTTGGGGGCTAATGTATGTTTGTTCTAAACTGGCGGTGTGGATTAAAAACCGGATTAACTTGCCAAGTTAAACCGGCCTTTGGGGGCTATGCTACAGAATGTTATCTCATTTTCAAACATGAGGTTTATCTATGATTGAAGACACGCCTTGGGAAGGATTAATGATGGGATGCTTAAAGTGTTACAAAGACCCGGTTTATGATTGACAATCATAAAACGGCTCTTGGGGGCTACTTGGAATAGTATTTCAGCTATGAATCAATGTGCAAGGGAGAAGAATTTACCTGATATTGTTCTTTCATCAAATTCACCAAACCGGCTTCATAATCCCGGTTTGAGTGCAGATGGTTCAAGAAGCCGGAATGAAGCTCATCAGCATTAAGATGAGCATAGTTTGATAAGTCGCTGCTCCATTTACCTTTATCCCTGGCAATTTGCTCTTCTTTGGCACTATGCTGAGCCAAAATGATGGGATGACCAGGAGAACTGTGGCCTGCTCCAGTAATAATAACGTCATCGCCTTGGCCTTCAGGATTTTGGGCGGATGATGATGGAATTTCAGTGTTTTTCATTGGATTAGCCCGGTTTGGTTCTGCCGGTTCAGTATCAGGGGCGGCAGGCTCAACATCTGTGGGTTCGTCAGTATGTTGGCCGTCAAGGGGTGGATCATCAAACGTTGTTTCAGGATGGAGGCCTTCCGGTTCACCTGTTTGCTCCGGTTCAACTCTTGGTTCTTCTTCTTCAGCAACAGGGTCTTCTGGCGGATTGGTGACCTGAGCTTTCTTGTTGGGTCTGGCTTTGGCCCTGCAAACAGAATAAAAAGGGTTAACATCCTGTTCAAAAGATGTAGGGCGCATTGAAAGGAAAGGTTTTTCGTAACTCACCCAGCCACAGTTTTCAAAGGGGGGAGTTGAGTTGCTATCGATTCACCAGAAGAGGAAGGAGGTGTCACCTGATAATTTGAATCGGACGGATTAAGAGGCTGTCTGAAATAACCTGCCTTGGGGTAAGAATGGTCAGAAGTAGGAGAGACCTCAGACCGGCGCTTCCGAACTGGAGTATCAGGTAAACCGGTAGAGGTGACCTGTTGGCCACTGTGCCGAGTTGTCCGGCGAGCCTCATGCTGTTGAGTCTTCAAAATAAATGTTGGATCCAAGTGAGCAAGAGGGTGAGAAAAGCTTACTTTCCGGATTGTTTGGCGAGGTTTTTGTGTTGGCATAGAGTCTGAACCGGAGGAAAGGGTAATTACCTCTACGTCCTCAGCCTGACTAGCTTCGGCCTCCTCCTGAGGAAGATCATTGTTAACAAGATGCATAAAAAGAGAGCCAAGTGAGTCAAGTTCTACCTCAGCTTCTGGGTCATCAGTATCATCATCAAGCTCCATATTAATCCGGTCAGCCGTTTTCCGCTTTGACGTCCGTTTTACGTCTTTGGTCTTCGGGCCGGTTGGCTTGGCCACTTTGTCTCCAGTTGGCTTTGCCGCTTTCTCTATGGATTTCCGTTTCCAGAAGGGGTCATCACCCTATACATATAAAGAAGAAGGGTTACAACTTGTATAAGTCAAAGATATTAGAGATGAAGAGGAACTGTAATGCTTACAACAGGCGGTTTGTTCTTGGTGTAGAAGGGACTCAGGCCGGTTTGACTATAGACCAGTTCCGATTCATTCAGAATCTTCTTTACACCTTTAGTAACTTCTTCCTCAGATAATTGGATGTTGCAGTGGCGTTGAGGATCGTCAACCTCACCGGTATATTCGCACATTAAACTGGGACGCCTGCTTAGCGGCAAGATACTCCAGGATATCCAACAGCGTACAAAATCCACACATGTTAAACCGTTTGCCATAAAGGCCCGGAGCTTGGCGATTTGAGGAGCATATTTTGCCCTTTCTGAGGAGTTCAGGCATTGTGGCATTGGGTGAGTATTGGATAATCTATGATCTTGGAAGCCGGGGAGGGGATTCTCATCTTCAGGCGAAGTGTCTCTGCAATAGAACCATGTTTGGTTCCATTCCTTTGGGTGGCTATGGTGTTTGGCATGAGGAAATTCCACTTCTTTCCGCTTTTGAATCGAAACACCACCAAGCTCTGTATTCGGGCCATTCACAAACTCCATGCGCCGGTTTAAGTGAAAGAAATCCCGGAACAATTCAGCAGTTGGTTCTTCCTGTAAATAGGCTTCACAGAAGACTTGGAAATTGCATAAGTTGGAGACTGAATTGGGACCAATATCTTGTGGGTGCAGTTGGAAGCTGGCAAGCACATCTCGATAAAATTTTGACCCTGGCGGTTTGAAACCATGGCTTATATGGTCAACAAAGATTACCACTTCACCTTGTCTTGGGGTCGGAGGATTCTCAGTTCCTGGGGCTCGCCATTTGATCTCAGTTTTCTTAGGCAGAGAGCTGATGCTAACCATCTCATCCAGTTGAGCCTCAGTAACCCAGGAACGAGCCCAGTTGCAGGCAGTGAATTGTTTGGCCATTGTAAAGCGAACAAACTAAAAATGAAAGGCCGGTTTATAAATTATGCATGATCATACACAAGAGACAAGGGAGTAAGAAACGTACTGATATAATAAATGGTACAACCCGGAGACTAGTATAATGAGAAAGAAGGTAATGCTAGCGCAGGATTGATCAGACACTGTTAAACCGGAGCGTAATTATGAAGGTAACATGCTCTTACGGTTTATCAGAGGGCTAATGGCATAGACTATTTATCCAATGTCAAATCGCTTATATTGGTGCGAGGAGAAACAGATCTCACAGTGATGTATAAAACTTTCGGATCTAGAGATAAGACAGAAAAGCAAAAATAATTGGATCTTGAAGGGGTGCAGAACTGAAGCAAGTTTTGACAGACAGATCAGTTGTTTGCGCATAAAGATTTGTGATGATCATGGTAGGTAAGCTACGGTAAGAGATGTATCAAGCATGAAGTGTCCATTTATTAAAGGAAGAACATGGAAGAATAGCACTGATGAACTTCGGAAGAACTGCCAGGAATATCGAAACCCTAGAACAAGATCTATGGTGGAAAAAGCAGAGAACTTACTGGAGCTAGTGAGGAAGCGGAAGGGTGCCGCAGTTCTCTGGTGCGTTCAGGGCGATGCAGTGGCCAAGGTCAGAGCAGAAACGACGGTCGATGGTGGCGGCGGAGTTCCAGAAGCTGAGCGGCGCGAGGAAGACGATGCGAAGAGGCATGGGGGGAAATGGTGAAAATGACCCCTCGGTCCTATTTATAAGGCGAAGTGAAAAAATGGCAAGTGCGGGAATTGAGGAGTCCAAAAAATGGATAAGTTAATAAAGGTGTCGCCTCGATAACTGGATATATATTAAATGAAGGAAATCTCCGATATCAACGGATGGATGACGTCAGGACGGTTTATCGTAATTTTGAAGTATGACGTCACGGCGGTTTACAAGATCAAAAACGAAGACAAGAGAGAAGATTTTGTCTAACGTGTGGAAGATTGACATGAACAAGTTCAAACCAATCTGGGGCCTAATGTTGGGGATATTACTACTGGAGGTAAACCGGCCTTGGGTAGCCGGGTTGACTCTTTGAAGATTAGAAGCCCATGAAGATGTAAAGATGCTAGCGCTTTACGGAGGGCCCAAAGGCGAGTTGCAGTATGTAAATGTAAACCGGCCCAGTCATGTAACTTGTATAGTAAGATAGAAAGAGAGAGGCCGAACCGGATACGTTTATAAACCGGCTTCGGGACTCTGTAGCCCGGCAGGCGTCAACCTATGTATATAAAGGGACGACCCGGCCGCGGTTTAGAGACAGACAACAACAACTCGAAAGCCAGACAAAGCGGGTTCGCTCCCTGGCCTTTGAAACCCTAGCAATACCAATCACAACTAGACGTAGGCTTTTACCTTCATCGAAGGGGCCGAACTAGTATAAACTCCCGTGTCCCCTTGTCCGGTTTAACCCCTTTAAGCTAAACCGTTGCGATGGCTCCACAACTAAGTCCTTTCACGAGGACATCTGCCGTGACAAACCCACGACACTACGGGTTTGAGAACTATGTAGACATGACCGAGACACGTCTCCAGTCAATAACCAATAGCAGAACCTGGATGCTCATATTGGCTCCCACATATTCTACGAAGATCTTTATCGGTCAAACCGCATAACAACATACGTTATTCCCTTTGTCATCGGTATGTTACTTGCCCGAGATTCGATCGTCGGTATCTCAATACCTAGTTCAATCTCGTTACCGGCAAGTATCTTTACTCGTTCCGTAACACATCATCCTGCAACTAACTCATTAGTTGCAATGCTTGCAAGGCTTATAGTGATGTGCATTACCGAGTGGGCCCAGAGATACCTCTCCGACAATCGGAGTGACAAATCCTAATCTCGAAATACGCCAACCCAACAAGTACCTTCGGAGACACCTATAGAGCACCTTTATAATCACCCAGTTACGTTGTGACGTTTGGTAGCACACAAAGTGGCCCTCCGGTAAACGGGAGTTGCATAATCTCATAGTCATAGGAACATGTATAAGTCATGAAGAAAGCAATAGCAACAAACTAAACGATCAAGTGCTATGCTAACGGAATGGGTCAAGTCAATCATATCATTCTCTAATGATGTGACCCCGCTAATCAAATGAAAACTCATGTCTATGGCTAGGAAACTTAACCATCTTTGATTCAACGAGCTAGTCAAGTAGAGGCATACTAGTGACATACTGTTTGTCTATGTATTCACACATGTATTATGTTTCCGGTTAATACAATTCTAGCATGAATAATAATCATTTACCATGATATAAGGAAATAAATAATAACTTTATTATTGCCTCTAGGGCATATTTCCTTCAATTTCGTCCGTCCGGGACGGACATGTCCGGTGGGCGAGAGGGGAAGAGAAATAGGGTTTCATCCGCGAAAATGGAGGGGGAGGCACCTATTTATAGGTAGAGGGAGCTATGACACTCCAAATTGAGCACGGTTTGCGGCCACGCGATCGTGATGGAACGCTCTAGATGATAGAAGGGGTTTAGGTGGGTTTTGGGCCACTTTGGAGGGGTGTTGGGCTGCAACACAAACGATGCCTTTACGGTCCCTTGGTTAACCGTTGGAGTATCAAACGAAGTCCAAATGGCACAAAATTTGACAGGCGGTCTATCGGTAGTAAACCAAGGCCGCATGACAAGTCTCGGTCCAATACGAAAATGTTTAACACCCGCACACGAAAAGAGGTAGAAAGGGACACCGGGTGACATAGGAGCGCCGGATTGCAAAACGGACAACGGGGAAAATGCTTGGATGCATGAGACGAACATGTATGCAAATGCAATGCGCATGATGACATGATATGAGATGCATGACACGCAAGCAATGACAAGGCAAAAACAGCGAAAAACTGGAAGACACCTGGCACATCGGTCTCGGGGCGTTACAACACTCCACCACTACGAGAGGATCTCGTCCCGAGATCTAGAATGGCACCGGAGGGAAAACGGAAGAGAAAGAGAAGATGTAAAACTAAGTTGCTTCTTTGACAAACGAGTGAAACCAAAGAACCTTGAAAAGGTTGAACAAATTGAAAGAAAGAATGCAATGAGAATGAGAGAAGTTGAAAGCACTCTGGTTGAAAAGGTATGCAAGGCTTGATTAGGCGAAAAGAACTTGAGCAAAAGGCACAACACTCTGGTTAAAACAAGATAGAGGAGGAATAAGACTGATATAATTTGGACAGCACTTCGACTGTAAATGGAAGGGATTGAACATGATCTTAACAAAACAAGAAGATGGGTGAATTAAGCATCATCACAATCCTCCGGAAAAAAGAAGAAGATAGATAATTGAAACAGGAGAATTGAGAAGAAAATGCCAACTTCTGTCACAAAAGAGCTTGAGAAGGCATCCTTAGGAGAAGGGTCGAACAGAGTTGTTGGAAAACCAACAACGAAAAGAGTAAGCTTGTTGTGGGCTTATGGGAAAACATCTCAAAACTGAGTTGAAATCCTGCCACTGACGGAAGCGATAAATTGGATTGATACCCACAAGGAGACGAGAAACTACTTCACCGGAAGGATAAATGAAGAACTTGGGTCAATTATAAGCACCATAATAGCAAAAATCCTTAGGGAAAGCTTTAGATGAAATATAACCCAAGATAACTCCAACGAAGAGGTTGATGGATTTAAAATACCCCATTCTTAACAACCTGTGAATCATGAAACATGAACTCAAATTATCAAGAATGGCCTAATACCACCTCCAATGATATGGAAGAAAGAATTGCACTCTGGATAGCAAGAAGAAGAAAGCTTGAGCTCCTTTGAAAAGAATCCTTGATGAACCATCATATAGAATCTCCATGAAGAACTCCGGTAAACAAAATGATGATAAAAAGAAAGAGAAGTCGGAAACACAAGGTGAAACCATGTAAAGATTTAGAAGGAGCTTCATGACGAGATAAAGTGGAAACTTGGAACTCCGGGAAAAAAAGATGAAACAATTGAAACTGAGAATTTGATGAACCTCCGGAATAAGGAATTAATCACTTGGCTGGAACAAGAATAAGAATTGCATTATGCTTATCCTTCACCAATTCACATAGATGACAAGCAACGGGCTTGGCATACTACTTATTCTTCTTGAAAGGATTGCAGAGAGATATAGCGCGAACTTGAGAAAGGTCTTCCACGAACCACCGGTCGTGATTGGAAAGAATGAATGAATTGATATGATAACGAAGGAAGAGACATCTTGAACGAACCACCGTAAGAATTGAAAACGATTGAAGAAAAGATAAAGAAGCACCGGGAAGAATTATAAAAAGAACGAAGATACTTGAGACAATCTAGATACATGAGAACGAAGGGATCATGAACTGATTATAGATCACTTGAACGATGCACCGGTAAGATTGGAGAATTACAACTGAAAGCTGAGAATGAATAAACCTGAATTGATGGACTCTGGATAATCAAACTGAGAAGACTCTTGAATTGCTCTGGATGGGTGAAAAGAATTCCCACAATCGAAAATAATTATGAGAGGATGGCCACAGGCTAGAATCATGAATCTTGACGATAAAGGAGCATGTTTAAAGAGAAACTCTTCCTCGGTCTTCAAAATCCGAGAATGACGACGAGAAACACCACCATGAATTGTTGAGACACTCCGGAATAAAGAAGAATATAAGGGCTGAATCAACAATGAAAAGAATTTGAAGATCTTGGAGAAGGACATCTGACTGATGAAAATTCATTCTTACGTCAAACTCTGAAAAGAATTTATGATAGCTCCGGGAAACTTAGAAGAGACAGGTAAGATCCTGGAAAAAGACCTGTGGGTTAGGGCCCACTCAAAAGAAACATCGTAGAACGATTTAGAAGAGAGATTGCATCGATTGAATTAAAAGGCTTGAATGAGAGAACATCCTCGAAAGATCTTGAACGAAAGCGGAGTGGAAACACGAATCTTCGAGAAATCTTGAGCACTCCGGAACAATTGAATAGCGAGAAAAAAATGAATATGAGGTGCACCGACATGAGAAGGTATTTGAAACGAGGAAAATGATATGATCCACAAAGCTTGAATTGGATCCACCAGAGAAGAAAAGAGAATGAAGAATGATAAACTTGAGGTTTCGTTAGGATCTTCATGAGAATCACCGGATAAGAACATTGAAAGAAAAGAATGAAGAGACTTCACACGAATAGAATGAATACTTGATTAATAAATCTGAGTCCTTGAAGAAATAAGGGTGGGATGGAGGGAAAAACAAAGGCAACTTGGAGACGGATGAAACAAACACCGTTGAGAAGAACTGAGATTGGATCTTGCAAATGTTGAAATGATCGGATCCACTTGAAGAGAAACACGCCGGTGAAAAGGATAGACAAGACAATCTCGATAATCAAGAAGGATTAGTATTCACATAGGAATATGAGAACACCGCTTAGGGAAGGTATGGAATCAACATTTGACTTCGAAGCAACTCGAATACCACAAATCAAAAACAAAACAAATGATTGGCTTGCAGAATAAGCCGGAACAAACATATGATAGAGATTTCGTCCGAAGTTTTCGTGGTGGGGCCTACACGGGCTCGATCGTACAGCACCATCATGTATAAGGCAGTGCACATGACATACGAAGCGTCCCCGAGTCAGCATAGCCAAGGACTCTTTAAGACACAACGAGACCACTGTAAAACCAAGCGTGGATAGGCGGACCACTAGAGGTCGAACCCTAATTTCATATCATACATCTGTCGAAAACATATCCTAAGAGCTACTTGAATTCCCACTTATAAACTCCCGAAACTTTCCGGTTATGAAATCAGGTGTTGGGGATACAGGGGAATCATAATATCTCACCCAAAACTAGCAAATCCTACATCCAGCTGTATCCATCCTTCAACACATAACCAAGAAACCTTCGGAAATCATTTACCTCAACCTTCGAAAAGCATCCGTTATACGAGTTATGGCAATACTCCCGAACTCCCGCCCCAGTACTGGGTGGCGTTGAGGTTATCTCACCAACAACTGCATAAAAGAGATTTTCGATGTCGTCAAAACTCAGGTATTCCAGAACTGCAACGATAAAATTGTGACGACAACACCTCGGAGCTCAACTCCCCGGGACACTGCCACAACCCCTAAATGTCAGGAGGCACCAAGAACAATGTTCTCGTCACAAAACCATCGGAACGATTCCAAGATACCCGCGTGATCCTAAAAAAAATTAGTGAAATTTGAGAAGAGAAGAGTCGAAACTCTACGTCAGGATGCCTCACTAGAGCGATGAAGGGACTGAGGAGTAAAAAGAATCCTACTCTCCGATATATAATTCCTATATGACTCAAAACATTTTTCTAGACTCAACAACGCCAATGATTCGATCAAGCAGGGGGCTCCTAAGGTCGGGGAAGGCTCTGATACCAACTTGTAACGCCCTCGATGTGACTATATCTCCCACGTGTCGAAGCATGACTTAGAGGCATAACCGCATTGAAAGCAATGTCGCAAGTGAGGTAATCTTCACACAACCCATGTAATACATAAGGGAAAGAGATACATAGTTGGCTTACAATCGCCACTTCACACAATTACATGAATAGAACACTACATCATCCAGATACAATCAAGGTCTGACTACGGAACCAAAATAAAAGAAGACTACCCCAAATGCTACACAGATCCCCGATCGACCCCAACTGGGCTCCACTACTGATCGACTAGAACGAAACAACACAAAGGACAAGATATTCATCGAGCTCCTCCTTGATCTTGGTTGCGCCACCTGCACGGTTCAACGGCACCTGCAAACTGGTTTTGGAAGTATCTGTGAGTCACGGGGACTCAGCAATCTCACACCCTCGCGATCAAGACTATTTAAGCTTATAGGAAGGGTAAAAGGTATGGGGTGGAGCTATAGCAAGCGACTAGCATATATGGTGGCTAACATACGCAAATGAGAGCGAGAAGAGAAGGCAAAAGCACGGTCGAACAACTATGATCAAGAAGTGATCCTAGAACAACCTACGTCAGGCATTACTCCAACACCGTGTTCACTTCCCGGACCCAGCCGAGAAGAGACCATCACGGTTACACACGCGGTTGATGCATTTTAATTAAGTTAAGTTTAAGGTTTTCTACAACTGAACATTAACAAATTCCCATCTGCCCATAACCGCGGGCACAACTTTCGAAAGTTCAAATCCCTGCAGGGGTGTCCCAACTTAGCCCATCACAAGCTCTCATGGTCAACGAAGGATATTCCTTCTCCCAAGACAATCCGATCAGACTCGGCATCCCGGTTACAAGACATCCTCGACAATGGTAAAACAAGTCCAGCAAAGCCACCCAGATGTGCTGACAAATCCCGAGAGGAGCTGCACATATCTCGTTCTCAGGGCACACCGGATGAGCCAGACGTCGGGTGGGCCAGCCCAGAGTTGCCCCTGGTAGCTCCGGACATCGCTCAGTTGGACCAACACTCAGAGGAGCACTGGCCCGGGGGGGTTTAATAAAGATGACCCTTGAGCCGGCCGACCCAAGGGAAAGAAAAGGCTAGGTGGCAAATGGTAAAACCAATGTTGGGCCTTGCTGGAGGAGTTTTATTCAAAGCGAACTGTCAAGGGGTTCCCATTATAACCCAACCATGTAAGGAACGCAAAATCCGGGAACATAACACCGATATGACGGAAACTAGGGCGGCAAGAGTGGAACAAAACACCAGGCATAAGGCCGAGCCTTCCACCCTTTACCAAGTATATAGATGCATTAATATAAATAAGATATATTGTGATATCCCAACAAAATAACCATCATGTTCCAACAAGGAACAAACTCCAATCTTCACCTGCAACTAACAACGCTATAAGAGGGGCTGAGCAAAGCAGTAACATAGCCAAACAACGGTTTGCTAGGACAAGGTGGTTAGAGGCTTGGCTTAACAATATGGGAGGCATGATAAGCAAGTGGTAGGTATCGCAGCATAGGCATAGCAAAAGAGCAATCATCTAGCAAGCAAAGATAGAAGTGATTTCGAGGGTATGGTCATCTTGCCTGAAATCCCGCAAGGAAGAAGAACGAGTCCATGAAGAAGACAAACAGACGTAGACGAATGGGTCCTCACAAATGCAACATTATCGGAACTAACCCGAAGAAGCAACACCAGAAAGAAGCACACAACATAGTAAACAACCAACACATGAACATGGCATGATATGTGGGATGCGGTATGTGATGCATATGCATGATTTGGAAAGGAATGCTTGAACCTGGCCTCAACTTGGAAATCCAAGAGTGCCACTAGAAAGAGGATTTGATTTCGGTTGAAATCAATATAAAGATCATCGGAATCGGATGCACAGTTTGGAAATGGCAAGCAAAACAAATATGGCACCGGTCTGCGATTAACAGCAAGTAGCCTCCTAAATGCATCAAGATAAATATGCTACGTCTCTCACACATGGCAACAAAATACATGGCAGGGATCCACTCATGATGCTTAACAAAAGATGAACACTGAGCTACGGCTAATTCACTCATTAACAGGTTCAAACAAGCATGGCAAAACAACAAATCAGGAATTTATCATTAGGAAGCAATCTTTAGAACATGAAAACTACATGCTACAGGAAAATATCATGGCAAAACAAGGCATGGCATGAATCTACTCATAGAATATAACAAAAGTCCCTTAGTGACCATGAGCCAAAAGGGATCAGAAAATACAATTGTAAGCATGTGAACATAGCAAAAACATAAACAGATTCAGACTTAGTGAAAAACTGGAGCATGGCAAAACAGATAACAAGTAGGCATGTTTACGAGCTCGATGCACTCACTACAAAGCATGGCATGATAATCTAAGCATACACCCAGCAAGAAGACATGTCATAGAAGCTAGACATGGCAAGAACAATATCATAGCATGCATGGATCAACAACAACAAGCTTGGCAAAATCGCTAAACATGTTAACAATCTGCCAGGAACATTTTATAGCAAAAGTAGAGCTCGATTGACTCAAGCTAGGGTGCTCCATAAATGCAAAAAAAGACATGAATGGATAGAGCACCACAATATCTACAAAACATCCTTACTGATCATCCTGAAAAGAGGCACGGATCACTAGGAAACAACATGAACATATGGCATAAAAACAATAACAGGACAAGGACTTAGTGAAATTCTAAGTCCCTGAAATCAGCATCATTGAGTAAGCTACTTTGCATGCTTGTGCTAGTCACCACAAAGGTCACAAAAGTACATGGCATACACCCCTGTAAAGATGTCATGGCATATTACAAAACACATGTAGAGCTCAGGATCATAGCATGCACACATTAATCATGTCAAAAATGACAAAAGGCCATTTGCTGAAACAGATCTGAAATAATCATCACATAGCCCTCTTCCAACGACATTTCGGGCATCAAGATGAGCTCAAAATAAAATGATGCCATGAGATGAAATGATGTAGTCGTCGAGACGAACATTTTGATATGCTACACGCATGAATCGGAGCCACGATGACAGAGTTATGACATGATGAAATATGCTCAAAATTACTGGGACTCAGTGGAATTTCAGGAAAAAAAGGTAAGCGCTGGATAGCTACGGGGCGCACTGGGCGAAGGATAGTGGGCTTGCTCACCTTGGGCTTGGCCCATGCGAAGAGGAGGCGGCCTGGGCCGGAGGAAGCGGGCCGGTGGGGACGGAGCTGGGCCGCGGGAACGCCGTCCTCCTCCCGATCCCGCCTGGATCGGGGAGGCAGGAGGCAGCGGGCGGTTGCCGGCGTTGCCGCGGCGGCGCGAGGCCGGAAGTGCCCGGGGCGAGGCGGAGGCTGCGGGATCCGGCCGGCCGGCACCGGATCCGGGCGGTGCGGGCAGCGGGGATGGTGAGGCGGCGGCGGGCGGAATCCAAGGCGACGGCGAGGGTCGTCGGCGTCGGGGAGGCACGGCGGTCGGCGATGGGATCCTCTGCGGCGGCGGGGCACGCGCGGGAGGCCGCGGGTAGGCGGCGGCGACAAGATGGGCCCGCGCGGGCCTGATCTGGGTTCCGCAGGCCGCGCGGTGGAGACTGCGGCGATCGATGACGTGGCTGGCACGGATTTGCTACGGCGGGCAGCGCGATTTCGTTCGTCCGGGACGGACAGGTCCGGCGGGCGAGAGGGGAAGAGAAATAGGGTTTCATCCGCGAAAATGGAGGGGGAGGCACCTATTTATAGGTAGAGGGAGCTAGGAGACTCCAAATTGAGCACGGTTTGCGGCCATACGATCGTGATCGTACGCTCTAGATGATAGAAGGGGTTTAGGTGGGTTTTGGGCCACTTTGGAGGGGTGTTGGGCTGCAACACAAACGAGGCCTTTACGGTCCCTCGGTTAACCGTTGGAGTATCAAACGAAGTCCAAATGGCACGAAACTTGACAGGCGGTCTATCGGTAGTAAACCAAGGCCGCTTGACAAGTCTCGGTCCAATCCGAAAACGTTTAACACCTGCACACAAAAAGAGGTAGAAAGGGACACTAGGTGACATAGGAGCGCCAGATTGCAAAACGGACAACGGGGAAAATGCTCGGATGCATGAGACGAACATGTATGCAAATGCAATGCATATGATGACATGATATGAGATGCATGACACACAAGCAATGACAAGGCAACAACAGCGAAAAACTGGAAGACACCTGGCACATCGGTCTCGGGGCGTTACAATGCACTCCTTATGGTGGCTTCAAAGTCCTGAAATCATCACTTGTAACTCTGTTCTGGATCCCCTTGCGCATGCCATCATCTCCACGCTTGAACTTGTTCCAAGGTTCATCTTTCTTGTCCAAACTAGGCCCTTCATTTGTAAGCAAGACAAATGTATCCAATTTAGGCAGCATCATATTCTCATGAACATTAGAATCGTTACCAAGAAACGAAAGTACCTGATAATTCAATTGGCGTGCGCGAGCTCTAGTAATTGGTCCAATATGTATAGCAGCAGGGGCTGTGGGTGTAACAATGGTATTGATGTCCTCATCAGTGATGCTGCAATGATATAGCTCCCCATTGACAATGGTCATAGACTTGGATCGCCGGACTATCTGCCAGGCCAAGGTTTCATTGTCTGGTAACTCGCCCCGGTTCATGTACACCAGGTATGGGACCGTCCAATCCAGAATAACATGAAGGGCCGCCACCAATTGAGCCTCTGGGTCGGGCACAGCCAGATCCTCCTCCGTAGGTATCTTAACTGACGGATTATGCAGTACATCTAGAAAGGTATTGGGTGGCACCGGTTTACGCTGAGAGCCTAAGCGACTTAAAGCGCCTGCTGCTTCATTCTTCCGCCGGTGTATATGGTCCACTTGATAACCCTTGAAATGACCAGCCACTACATCCACCTCTCGTCTATATGCTGCCATGAGTGGATCCTTGGAATCCCAAGTGCCAGATACCTGCTGAGCCACCAGGTCCGAGTCACCAAAGCACTTAACCCGGCTTAAGTTCATTTCCTTAGCCATTCGAAGACCATGGAGCAAGGCCTCATACTCAGCTGCATTGTTAGTACAAGGGAACATTAAATGGAGAACATACCAAAACTTATCACCTCATGGGGAAGTTAATATGACTCCAGCCCCCGAGCCTTCCAATTGCCTAGACCCATCAAAATGAATAGTCCAATAAGTGTTGTCTGGTTTTTCCTCCGGTGCTTGCGACTCCGTCCAATCATTGCTGAAGTCCACAAGTGCTTGGGATTTGATTGCTATGCGAGGTGTATACTTTAGCCCATGAGGCCCAAGCTCAATAGCCCATTTAGCAATCCGGCCAGTTGCTTCTCTGTTTTGGATGATATCTTTGAAGGGGGATGAACTGACCACTGTGATAGGATGACCCTGAAAATAATGCTTGAGCTTCCTGCTTGCCATAAAAACCCCGTACACCAGCTTCTGCCAATGTGGGTATCTCTGTTTGGACTCGATAAGCACCTCATTGATATAATAAACCGGCCATTGAACCGGATACTCTTTCCTAGCCTCCTTGCGCTCCACAACAATAGCCACACTAACAGCTCGGGTATTAGCAGCCACATATAGCAATAAGGGCTCCTTATCAACCAGAGCCGCAAGGACGTGTGGCTTGGCTAACTGTCTCTTCAGATCTTCAAGCGCTTCATCAGCAGCGTCACTCCAGATGAAGTGATCGGTTTTCTTTCGCATCTGATACAAAGGGATAGCCTTCTCTCCAAGGCGACTGATAAACCGTCTTAAAGCTGCAATCTGGCCCGCCAAACATTGAACAACGTTAATACACGCCGGTTTAGCCAGAGACATGATAGCCGTGATCTTCTCTGGATTAGCTTCAATGCCCCTGTTAGACACCAGAAAACCCAAAAGCTTGCCTGCCGGTACACCAAAGACACATTTGGCCGGATTAAGCATCATCTTATAAACCCGGAGGTTATCAAAAGTTTCCTTCAAGTCATCTATCAATGTCTCCTCCTTTCTGGACTTGACCACAATGTCATCCACATATGCATGTACATTGCGCCCGATCTGTTTATGCAGACAATTCTGGACACATCACTGATAAGTTGCCTGGGCACTCTTGAGCCCGAAAGGCATAGACACATAGCAGAAGGCTCCAAAGGGAGTTATGAAGGTTGTCTTCTCCTGGTCCTTAACTACCATTTTGATCTGATGATAACCAGAATAAGCATCCAGAAAACACAAATGGTCACACCCTGCTGTAGCATCTATAATTTGATCGATACGAGGGAGAGCAAAGGGGTCAACTGGACAGGCCTTGTTTAAGTCTGTGTAATCCACACACATATGTCAAGTGCTATTTTTCTTAAGTACCAGGACCGGATTAGCTAGCCACTCAGGGTGAAATACCTCCACAATAAACCCTGATGCCAAAAGCCGGGCTGCCTCCTCACCAATAGCTTTACGCCTTTCTTCGTTGAAGCGACGAAGAAACTGCTTGACCGATTTAAACTTAGGATCTATATTAAGGGTGTGCTCAGCGAGTTCCCTCGGTATACCTAGCATGTCAGAAGGCTTCCATGCAAAGATGTCCCAGTTCTCACGGATGAACTCGACGAGTGCGCTTTCCTATTTCGGATCCAGGTTAGCGCTGATGCTGAACTGCTTGGATGAATCGCCAGGAACAAAGTCAACCAGCTTAGTCTCCTCAGCCGATTTAAATTTCAGTGCCGGATCATGCTCAGTAGTTGGCTTTTTCAGAGAAGTCATATCTGCCGGATCAACATTGTCCTTATAAAATTTTAGCTCCTCTATGGCACAAACCGACTCAGCATAAGCTGCATCACCTTGTTCACATTCCAAAGAAATCTTCCAGCTCCCATGCACCGTGATGGTCCCCTTATGACCCGGCATCTTAAGCTGCAAATAAACATAACAGGGCCTTTCCATGAACTTAGCATAAGTCGGTCGTCCAAACAGGGCATGATATGGACTCTTGATTTTCACCACTTCAAAAGTCAACACCTCTAATCTTGAATCATGATCGTCTCCAAAAGCGACTTCCAGAGCTATCTTGCCAACTGGGTATGCCGATTTACCAGGCACTACCCCATGAAACAAAGTGTTCGATGGTTTAAGATTCTTATCTGTTAACCCCATGCGGTGAAAGGTTTCATAGTAAAGGATATTGATACTGCTTCCTCCATCCATAAGCACCTTGGTAAATTTATACCCCCCAACCTAAGGTGCCACCACTAAAGCCAGATGACCCGGATTGTCAACCCGGGGTGGATGATCCTCTCGACTCCACAGGATGGGCTGTTCAGACCAGCGTAGATAATGAGGTACCGCCGGTTCAATGGAGTTCACGACTCTTTTATGAAGCTTCTGATCGCGCTTACATAAGCTAGTGGGGAAGACATGATACTGCCGGATATTCAACTATTTTGGATTGCTCTGATAACCCGATTGCTGCTGTTGTTGATTCCCCTGATGGTTGTAACCTCCCTGGTTACCCTGGCTATTCTGATTGCCATGTCCGATTTGGTTGCCCTGGAACCCTGAACCGGAATTGCCACCACCATAACTCGGCCCATGGAAACCGCCTCCTAAACCGCCGGGTGGTCCATTGTCATATTGAAAGAGATTTGAATTTTTGAACTCCCGCATGATGAAGCAATCCTTCCAAAGATGCATAGCTGGCCTCTCCTTTGATCTGTGCTTTGGGCAAGGCTGGTTTAACAGGCGCTCCAGATTGGGGCCTGAACCTCCACCCCTCTGGGGTGGTTTACCCTTACGCCACTGACCGTTATCCTGGGTGTTGGTGTTAGCCACAAATCCAAACTGTTATCCGCCTTGCGCTTACCGTTGTTCCCATGACCTGCTGGATTATGCTGCTGCCCCTTGGCATTGCCGCTCTTCTTTCCCTTCCCTGTCTTATCATCATCAGACTCGGGGTCCTTGGTACTATCAGAGTCGGCATATTTTACCAGAGCCGCCATAAGCGTTCCCATGTCATTACAATGCCATTTGAGCGGTCCCAATTTCAGCTTCAAAGGTGCAAACCAGCAATTGCCTTCCGATGTTAAAACGGCCGTGTCAGCATTGATGCGGTCTGATGAATGCAAAATCGCCGAAACCCGGCGCACCCAGTGGGTTGTTGACTATCCTTCCTCCTGGACACAGGCAGCTAAATCCACGATGGACATGGGCTGCTTGCACGTATCTTTAAAGTTCTAGATAAACCGGGCCCTCAACTAGGCCCACGATCCAATAGAGTTGGCTAGCAGATTTTTCAACCATGTGCGAGTTGTTCCCTCCAACATCATGGTAAAGTATTTGGCACACGCCACTTCGTCAACATCCAGCATCTCCATTGCCGTCTAATAACTCTCCACCCATGACTCAGGGGATAAATTGGCGGTGAGTAGAATGAATCGTTTCATGGCTATATGAATAGGCCTGCTGCTGAGTCAAACCCGTCTGAAGGAGCTCCCTAGCCCGCCGTGTCTCAACCGCTACTGGGGACTTGCCATCAATCGGGACAGCTGCCAATCGTGAAGCGGCGGCAATGATGTTATCCAACGGGTTAGAGTAATGGCCCAGAGGTGTTGAGACGTGTTGTGATGGAATATCTTTCTGACGAGGCGGAGGCGGCGGATCCATTGCACGAGGCTGAACCGGTGCCCCGGTCACAGGTGCCTCCACCCAGTTTACCACAGGTTGGTTGCTGGTGCCCGCTCCTGCCGTGTTAAAGAGATTTCTTGCCTCCAAGACCGACCGAAGGCGCGACCAGTATCTTCTCCTCATGATGTCATCTGACGCACTCTGATCCGGCATAAGCCGGTAAGCCTGAAAATTTTCATAAGCCGGGACCAATTCTTCGACTATATAAGAAACACTTGTGAAAATTTTCAGTTTTCATCACCAGTTGCCCCCCGCTCGACGACGCCGCGAGCTCGACGCCGCCAGGCTGCCCCGCCGCCGTCGCCCGTGCTCCCAAGCCCACGTCGTCCCCCGCCCACGCCATTGCCCTCTACCCCCGCCGCCGTAGCTGTCGCCCTCCACCGCCCCCCGTCGCCATCGTCGTCGCCCTCCGCCCCCCGCCGCCGTCGCCCTCCGCCACCCCCGTCGTCGCCCTCGCCGGCCGCCCCCGATGTAAGACGCCGCCGCCACGGCTCTGTTCATTTTTTTATATAATTTGTATTATTTTTTTGTTCATTGCATTTTTTTCATATATATAAAATGTATATATGTATGTGGTAGCTATATGATGAATGGATGTGGCTATGTATGTATGAATATAATGTTCATAGCATTTTTTTGTTTATATATGTTTTTTTCATATATGTATTAATTTTTTATTTAGGTTGTTAGTAGATATCGATTTTAGGTTAGTGCATTTTAGGTTAGTGTAGAGGAAAAAGTAAAATAAGGAAAAGGAAGAAAAGATGAAGAAGGAAAGAAGGAAGAAGAAGAAGAAGAAGAAAAAGAAGGAGAGGAAGAAGGAGAAGAAGAAGGAGAAGAACAGGAGAGGAAGAAGAGGAAAAAAGAGGAGAAATAAATAAGAAGAGGAAAACAGAAGAAGAAAAAAGAGGAGAAGAAGAAAGGAATAGAGGAGAAGAAGAAAAAAATATTTATAGTAAGTGCTTAATTAGTAGTTGAACTAGTTGATTTAATAAAACTACTTTATTTTACTATATATAGAAGTAGTTTATTTTTAGTAAGTACTACTTTATTTTATTTATAGTAAGTGCTTAGTAATTGAACTAGTTGATTTAATAAAACTACTTTATTTTACTATAGAAGTAGTTTATTTTTAGCAAGAAAAATAATAGAAATAGTTTATTTTTTTAGTTCAAGCAATTATTCCTGCATCGGCGTCGACGATGCCTATCCCGCATCCTCGTCGTTGATACGTCTCCAACTTATCTATAATTTTTTATTGTTCCATGCTATTATATTATCAACCTTGGCTGTTTTATATGCATTTATATGCTATTTTATATGATTTTTGGGACTAACCTATTAACCTAGAGCCGAGTGCCAGTTTTTTTCCTTGTTTTAGAGTACCACAGAAAAGGAAAATCAAACGGAGTCCAATTGACCTGAAACTTCACGGAACTTATTTTTGGACCAGAAGCAACCCAGAAGACTTGGAGTGCACGTCAGGGGATCAACGAGGAAGCCACGAGGCAGGGGGGCGCGCCCACACCCCCTGGGCGCGCCCTCCACCCTCGTGGGCCCCTCGTGCCCCCCCTGACGTATTTCTTCCTCCTATATATCTCCATATACCCTAAAACGACCGGGGAGCACAATAGATCGGGAGTTCCGCCGCCAGAAGCCTCCGTAGCCACCGAAAGCCAATCTAGACCCGTTCCGGCACCCTGCCGGAGGGGGAATCCCTCTCCGGTGGCCATCTTCATCATCCCGGTGCTCTCCATGACGAGGAGGGACTAGTTCTCCCTCGGGGCTGAGGGTATGTACCAGTAGCTATGTGTTTGATCTCTCTCTCTCTCTCTCGTGTTCTTGAGGTGATACGATCTTGATGTATTGTGAGCTTTGCTATTATAGTTGGATCTTATGTTTATTCTCCCCCTCTACTCTCTTGTAATGGATTGAGTTTTCCCCTTGAAGTAATCTTATCGGATTGAGTCTTTAAAGATTTGAGAACACTTGATGTATGTCTTGCCGTGCGTATCTGTGGTGACAATGGGATATCACGTGATTCACTTGATGTATGTTTTGGTGATCAACTTGCGGGTTTTGCCCATGAACCTATGCATAGGGGTTGGCACACGTTTTCGTCGTGATTCTCCGGTAGAAACTTTGGGGCACTCTTTGAGGTTCTATGTGTTGGTTGAATAGATGAATATGAGATTGTGTGATGCATATCGTATAATCATACCCACGGATACTTGAGGTGACATTGGAGTATCTAGGTGACATTAGGGTTTTGGTTTATTTGTGTCTTAAGGTGTAATTCTAGTACGAACTCTAGGGCTGTTTGTGACACTTATAGGAATAGCCCAACAGATTGATTGGAAAGAATAACTTTGAGGTGGTTTTGTACCCTACCATAATCTCTTTGTTTGTTCTCCGCTATTAGTGACTTTGGAGTGACTCTTTGTTGCATGTTGAGGGATAGTTATGTGATCCAATTATGTTATTATTGTTGAGAGGACTTGCACTAGTGAAAGTATGAACCCTAGGCCTTGTTTCCTATCATTGCAGTACCGTTTATGCTCACTTTTATCACTTGCTACCTTGCTGTTTTTATATTTTCAGATTACAAATACCCATATCTACTATCCATATACCACTTGTATCACCATCTCTTCGCCGAACTAGTGCACCTATACAATTTACCATTGTATTGGGTGTGTTGGGGACACAAGACTCTTTGTTATTTGGTTACAGGGTTGCTTGAGAGAGACCATCTTCATCCTACACCTCCTACGGATTGATAAACCTTAGGTCATCCACTTGAGGGAAATTTGCTACTGCCTACAAACCTCGGCACTTGGAGGCCCAACAACGTCTACAAGAAGAAGGTTGTGTGTAGACATCAAGCTCTTTTCTGGCGCCGTTGCCAGGGAGGTTAGCGCTTGAAGGTATATCTTTAGATCTCGCAATCGAGTCTTTTAGTTTCTTGTTTTATCACTAGTTTAGTTTATAAAATAAAATTACAAAAAAATGGAATTAAGGTTACTTCATACGCTTCATCTTTTTAATATCTTTCGTGAGTATGATGGGAAGGAAAATTGTGCCAAAGTGTTAGAAGAAGAATGCATTAAAATGTTTGGCACTAAATCTTTGAATGATGTGCATGATTCCAATGTTGTTAGTATGAACTCCTTGAATATCCATGGTACTAATGATGATTGCACTAGTTATGATGAAAATGTCTCCTATAAACATGTCAAATTTTGTGGAGTGCATTGGGTTTTTAAGTACTTAGAAACTAAATTGTTGCAAGAAAGGCTAGATGATTGTGCTAAAAATTTAAATTTTCTTAGCCGTACTTGTGAACTTTGCAATGAAAGTGGTCATTTAGCTATCCGATGCAAATTGTTTCATGATCTAATCGTGTACAAAAATTGTGATGAGTTGATTTCCCTTGCACATTATAATAAACTTTGCTTGCTTATGGGTTGCGAATAAATGAAACATATAACTGGGGATCTTCCAGAATTTTCCTGTTATAAACTGCTTGGCTTTGATCTAGAGGAAATTTATATGTATTGTGCGGTGAATTGCATTGAAAACCCTTATATTGCCTATTACATAAAGAAAAGAAAACAAATAGAAGATGAAGAGAATACTAATGAAAGGGAAGAGACTTCCCAATACCCTCCTATTATTTCTTATGATGAATCAGGTAACGAAGAGGAGCCTCCTATTCAACCAATCTCATT
Source organism: Triticum urartu (assembly GCF_003073215.2). Taxonomy (NCBI): domain Eukaryota; kingdom Viridiplantae; phylum Streptophyta; class Magnoliopsida; order Poales; family Poaceae; genus Triticum; species Triticum urartu. The sequence continues at coordinate 39,405,879 of NC_053022.1, forward strand.
AATAAGGAGCTGCAAAAAGAGGATTGAACCCACACATGATGTGATGAAGAAGAAGAGAAGAAAAAGGAAGAGAGGTAAAAAGATATCTCCCCCAAATAATGCTGCTCCTATTACTATTGTGCCTCATGAAAATATAATTGTGGAAGATAATGATACTTCTTATGATCTTGAAAATCTTTTTGGCACTTGCTTGGAAGAATATGATAATTGCTATACTATTGGTGCTATCCATACTATTAATGATGAGAGTGATTATGTTTATGATATGAAAAGGCCCAAGCTTGGGGATGCTATGTTTGATGAAGATGATGTTTTTGAGAATATATTTGCTGCAATTAATGTTTGTCCCAAGCTTGGGGATGCTACGTTTAATGAAGATGATATTTTTAGTCTCCCAAGTTTTGATATGCAAATTTATAATGATGATAGCATGCCTCCTACCTATGATGATTATTGTGATGATACTTATGCTATAAAAAGTAGTGATAATTATATTTATAAAACTTGTCATGATTATGACTACCCCTTCTCTGAACATTACTCTTTTAATGTGGAAACAATTTATAGTATTCAAGTCTCTTATGATACTCCCACTATTCCGAATGAGAAGAATTTTGCTTATGTGGAGAGTAGTAAATTTTCTATGCTTGTAGATCATGAAAATAATGCTTTAGGTGCTGGTTATATTGTTGAATTCATTCATGATGCTACTGAAAATTATTATGAGGGAGGAATATATGCTTGTAGTAATTGCAATAATATCAAGTTTCCTCTCTATGTGCTTAAAATTTTGAAGTTATGCTTGTTTTACCTTCCTATGCAAGTTGATTCTTGTTCCCATAAGTTGTTTTCTCACAAAATCCCTATGCATAGGAAGTGGGTTAGGCTTAAATGTGCTAGTCATATTCTTTATGATGCTCTCTTTATGTTTCAATTCTTATCTTTTATGTGAGCATCATTGAAATCATCATGCCTATCTAGGGACGTTAAACGATAGCGCTTGTTGGGAGGCAACCCAATTTTGTTTTTGTTCCTTGCTTTTTGTTCCTGTTTAGTAATAAATAATTCATATAGACTCTGTTTATATGTGGTTTTATGCTTTTAATTAGTGTTTGTGCCAAGTAGAACCGTTGGGAAGACTTGGGGAAAGTTTTGTTGATCTTGCTGTAAAAAAAACAGAAACTTTAGCGCTCACGAGAATTGCTGCAATTTTTAATCGGAGAGTGATATTTAGTTAATTCTTTTTGAAGATGATTAAAAGATAAATTCCTCACGTCCAGAAATTTAGTTTAGAATTTTTGGGGTTCCAGAAGTATACGTTTGATCCAGATTACTACAGACTGTTCTGTTTTTGACAGATTTTGTTTTCTATGTGCTGTTTGCTTATTTTGATGAATCTATGAGTAGTATCGGAGGGTATGAACCATAGAGAAGTTGGAATATAGTAGATATTACACCAATATAAATAAAGAATGATTTCATTACAGTACCTTGAAGTGGTGTTTTGCTTTCTTTCGCTAACGGAGCTCATGAGTTTTCTGTTAAGTTTTGTGTTGTGAATTTTTCAAGTTTTGGGTAAAGATTCGATGGACTATGGAATAAGGAGTGGCAAGAGCCTAAGATTGGGGATTCCCAAGGCACCACAAGGTAATATTCAAGGATAACCAAGAGCCTAAGCTTGGGGATGCCCCGGAAGGCATCCCCTCTTTCGTCTTCATCGGTAGCTTTACTTGGAGCTATATTTTTATTCGTCACATGATATGTGTTTTGCTTGGAGCGTAATTTTATTTTATTTAGTTTTGCTTGATGTTCGAATAAAAAGCCAAGATCTGAAATTCTTAAATGTTAGAGAGTCTTCACATAGTTGCATAATTATTCGACTACTCATTGATCTTCACTTATATCTTTCAGAGTAGTTTGTCATTTGCTCTAGTGCTTCACTTATATCTTTTTAGAGCACAGTGGTGGTTTTATTTTATAGAAATAATTGATCTCTCACACTTAACTTATATTATTTTGAGAGTCCTAAACAGCATGGTAATTTTCTTTGGTTATGAAACTAGTCCTAATATGATGGGCATCCAAGATGGATATAATAAAAACTTTCATATAAGTGCATTGAATACTAAGAGAAGTTTGATACTTGATGATTGTTTTGAGATATGGAGATAGTGATATCAAAGTTGTGCTAGTTGAGTAGTTGTGAATTTGAGGAATACTTGTGTTGAAGTTTGCAAGTCCCGTAGCATGCACGTATGGTAAACGTTGTGTAACAAATTTGAAACATGAGGTGTTATTTGATTGTCTTCCTTATGAGTGGCGGTCGGGGACGAGCGATGGTCTTTTCCTACCAATCTATCCCCTTAGGAGCATGCGCGTAATGCTTGTTTTTTGATGACTTGTAGATTTTTGCAATAAGTATGTGAGTTCTTTATGACTAATGTTGAGTCCATGGATTATACGCACTCTTACCCTTCCATCATTGCTAGCCTCTTCGGTGTCGTGCATTGCCCTTTCTCACATTGAGAGTTGGTGCAAACTTCGCCGGTGCATCCAAACCCCGTGATATGATACGCTCTTTCACACATAAACCTCCTTATATCTTCCTCAAAACAGCCACCATACCTACCTATTATGGCATTTCCATAGCCATTCAGAGATATATTGCCATGCAACTTTCCACCGTTTCGTTTATTATGACACGCTTCATCATTGTCATATTTCTTTGCATGATCATGTAGTTGACATCGTATCTGTGGCAAAGCCACCTCTCATAATTCTTTCATACATGTCACTCATGCATCATAGCACATCCCGGTACACCGCCGGAGGCATTCATATAGAGTCTATAACACCCCGAGAATAATGCCTCAGTAATCCCCTTTAAATGACGCCTTGTCATCATTGTTACTGTTGCTAATCTCACTTTGATTCTATTCCAGTCCAAATCTCAGTTTCAAATTAAAGTCAAATTTCTAAATTGCTCAAACATGAAAACTAAAATGTTCATCATGTGGCAAATATCCTTTTGACAATATTGGTGGTGAACCAACATTTTTGCAAAGTGTTTAAATGCCCTAAACTAATTAAAACAATGGTTAAAATGTTGTTTAAATGCCTTTTTGTTTTATAATTGTGGCAGTAGTCTAAATTATAATAATAATTTAGGTTCAAGCTTTGTATTTTATAAAACTATTTTTCCTTTTCAAATTAAAAGAAAACAAAGAAGTTTAAAAAAAAGAAAGGGGCCAATGTTAGCTGGGCCTTAGTGCACAGTGTGCACGCCCAGCCCAACAGAGCCGTCGACGCCTCCCTCCTCCCCGCGTCACCTCGCGCGCCCGCGCCCGAAGTTTTTCACCGTCGCCACCGCACCCGCTAGCCGCCCCGCGTCGCTACAGGCCGTCGGGGTGGATAAGATCTCCACCGTGGCCTTCCCTCTCGTCATCCTCATCCATTCGCCCCCGCGCGCCTCTCCCTCTCTCGTTCCCCACCTTACCCGAAACGCTCGCCGCCGTCGCCGCTCGATTCCGTGGCCACCGTGCCTCCCGCGCCTCGATCTGGAGCTCACCGTCTTCCTCGTCATCGTCTACTCACCTACGCCATCGAGATCGAGCCGAGCGCCTCTACTCCGACTGGAACGAGCTCGTCTTCAACCTTCGGATCGCCGGCGTTCGTCGCCGATTCCGGCTACCTCGCGCCCTCCCCGAACTCACTACCACTCCCTACGGCTCCGATGTGAGCCTCCCCTTCTCCCCCCTCGTCCCCCCTCGCCGCAGCGCCGCTCGTCCGCTCGTTCCCGCAACTACACTTGCACGCCCGCGCCTCCCCTGACCCCACTCGCGCCTGCCCCGTCTCTTGCCGCGCTCTGCTCGCCCAACTACGGCCCAGCGCGCGTGCCCACACTCCCTTCTGCCCGCTCGCCGTGCCCACAACCTCTCGTGCGCCCATCGCTGCTGCTCTTTCCCCTCGCGGCGCTGCTTGTTCTGCTTCTGCTGCAGCGCTGCTGCTGCTCGTCACCGCATGTTACCGCGCGTGCCGCGCGCCTCCCCTCGCGTTTGCCTACAGCCGCCGACCGCCTCGGCCTCGCTCCCGTCACCAGCCCCCGGTCGACTCCTCCTGCCGCCCGCGTAGCCCCCCCCCTTGCGCCTTGCGTCCTGGCCTCGCCTTGCTTGCCGCTCACCCCGCGCTGCCCTCCTGCCTCGCCGCCAGCGCCGCCTCTGCTGCCTACCCGCCGCCGCCCTGCACGCCCTTGGCCGCGCCCACACGCGCGGCTGCTGCTGCCCCTCGCGCCCGTGGGCCGCGCCCAGCCCCTCCTTCCCTCGCTGCTGCCTCCGGCGCCGCGCCGGCGCCCAGGCGCGCCCACGCGCCCGTGTCCGTTCAGGCGGGCGCCCACGCCCGCAGCCGCGTTAGCCCGTCGCCCGCTAGCCCCCCCCCCGACCAACTGACCAGGGGGCCCCACTTCCCTGTTATTTATAAAAATAGGTTTAAAAATAATTAATATTATTTAATAAGTTAATTAACTTAATCAATCCTGTTAATTAACCTAATTAACTTATTAACTAATTAAACTGTTAATTAGTGTTAGTCAATGGCAACCGGGACCCACGTGCTAGTTTGACCAGTCAAACAGACTATTGACTGATGACATCATGCTGATGTCATGCTGACACAATAATGACTTTTATCTATTTAAATTAATTCTGTTAATTTTGAAAATGAATTGAAACTTTGGAAATTAATAGAAACTAAACCGTAGCTCGGATCGAAAAACTTTCTACATGAAAGTTGATCAGAAAAACGAGACGGGCCCGGATACGCTAACCACATGCCTGTCGGGTGCCCCTAACTACCTGAACATGCAACCGTCCCCCTCCGATTCATCTGTCCGAAAATGCCAAACATTGGGAAAGCATTCCCGGATGTTATCCCCCTTCGCCGATACCATGTAGCACTACGTTAGAACACCCCTAGTGCTGCTTATTGTCTTGTCTTGCATAGTTTTGCACTTGTTGGTTTATATTTACTGTTTCTTCCCCCTCTTCTCTCCGGTAGACCCCGAGACCGATGTTGCCCCTGTGATCGACTACGTCGACGACGACCCCTCCTTGCTAGAGCAACCAGGCAAGCAAGCTCCCCCTTTGATCATCCCGATATCGCCCATTCCATTTCTCTCATGCTTGCATTAGATTTTGCTACTGTTATTGTCTGCTCCTATTCTGTTGCATAGCCTGCTTTTGTATCTGTTGTTGTACCTTACCCGCTTATCCTAAACTGGTTAGTATAGGTTGGTTAGTGATCCATTAGTGACCCCCACCTTGTCCTTGTTGCCCTTGCTTCATCATTGAAGACCCGATCAACGGTATCGAAGACCAGGCTTCGACACCGCACATCACTTTCCCCTTAGTTGCTCGACACTATTGGATTACTATCGAGTGCAAGGGGTGAGACCTCATCAGCACATCTGATGTTACCCTGTAGTGTAGCTATTCGGCCGTGGTCATCGAGGGTGATTCCGCCTTAACCACTTCCGATACGACTCTGTCGTGCAACCCCTCAAGTGTGAACTTCGAGGGTGGTTCCTCTTAAGTTCACCTTGATGATTACATCGAGTGGAATCCGTCAAGGGTGATTCCTTAGGTTTTCCTCTTGGTGTTAGACACACGGTTACTATGGTTACTATGACTTTACACTGAACCAGGTTACTAAAGACGGGTCGACCCTGAGGGGTACCCGCGCGAGCTTAATTGCGAGTGATGTGGAGTCGGGTTGACCTGGAAGGTGCCCGCGAGATAATTACGAGGCGTGGCCAGGCATTTCTAGCCCTTGCTGCAAGTACTCGAGACGGGGCGACGGGATCACATCGATCGTGAGTCTCTGCTCGTTACCGCGCGTTCCTAATCCACTATCAAACTTTGTATTTTATAAAACTGTTTTGCCTTTTCAAATTAAAAGAAAACAAAGAAGTTTTAAAAAAGAAAGGGGCCACTGTTAGCTGGGCCTTAGTGCACAGTGTGCACGCCCAGCCCAACAGAGCCGTCGATGCCTCCCTCCTCCCCGCGTCACCTCGGCGCCCGCGCCCGAAGCTGTTCACCGTCGCCACCGCACCCGCTAGCCGCCCCGTGTCGCTACAAGCCGTCGGGGTGGATAAGATCTCCACCGTGGCCTCCCCTCTTGTCATCCTCATCCATTCGCCCCCACGCACCTCTCCCTCTCTCGTTCCCCACCTTACCCGAAACGCTCGCCGCCTTCGCCGCTCGATTCCGTGGCCACCGTGCCTCCCGCGCCTTGATCTGGAGCTCACCATCTTCCTCGTCATCGTCTACGTCGCCTACGCCATCGGGATCGAGCCGAGCGCCTCTACTCCGATCGGAACAAGCTCGTCTTCAACCTTCGGATCGCCGGTGTTCGTCGCCGATTCCGGCTACATCGCGCCCTCCCCGAGCTCACTGCCACTCCCTACGGCTCCGATGTGAGCCTCCCCTTCTCCCCCCTCGTCCCCCTCTCCATAGCGCCGCTCGTCCGCTCGTTCCCGCGACTACACTTGCACGCCCGCGCCTCCCTTGACCCCGCTCGTGCCCGCCCCGTCTCTTGCCGCGCTCTACTCGCCCAACTACGGCCCAGCGTGTGTGCCCGCACTCCCTTCTGCCCGCTCGCTGTGCGCACAACCTCTCGTGCGCCCGTCGCTGCTGCTCTTTCCCCTCGCAGCGCTGCTTGTTCTGCTTATGTTGCAGCGCTGCTGCTGCTCGTCACCGCCTGTTGCCGCGCGTGCGGCGCGCCTCCCCTCGCGTTTGCCTACAGCCGCCGACCGCCCCGGCCTCGCTCCCGTCACCAGCCCCCGGTCGCCTCCTCCTGCCGCCCGCGTAGCCCCCCTCGCGCCTTGCGTCCTGGCCTCGCCTTGCTTGCAGCTCGCCTCGCGCTGCCCTCCTGCCTCGCCGCCAGCGCCGCCTCTACTGCCTACCCGCCGCCGCCCTGCACGCCCTTGGCCGTGCCCACGCGCGCGACTGCTGCTACCCCTCGCGTCCGCGGGCCGCGCCCAGCCCCTCCTTCCCTCGCTGCTGCCTCCGGCGCCGCGCCGGCGCCCAGGCGCGCCCACGCGCCCGTGTCCGTTCAGGCGGGCGCCCACGCCCGCAGCCCCGTTAGCCCGTCGCCCGCTAGCCCCCCCCGACCAACTGACCAGGGGGCCCCACTTCCCTGTTATTTATAAAAATAGGTTTAAAAGATAATTAATATTATTTAATAAGTTAATTAACTTAATCAATCCGGTTAATTAACTTATTAACTTATTAACTAATTAAACTGTTAATTAGTGTTAGTCAATGGCAAACGGGACCCACGTGCTAGTTTGACCAGTCAAACAGACTGTTGACTGATGACATCATGCTGATGTCATGCTGACACAATAATGACTTTTATCTATTTAAATTAATTCTGTTAATTCCGAAAATGAATTAAAACTTTGGAAATTAATAGAAACTAAACCGTAGCTCGGATCGAAAAACTTTCTACATGAAAGTTGATCAGAAAAATGAGACGGGCCCGGATACGCTAACCACATGCCTGTACGGTGCCCCTAACTACCTGAACATGCAACCGTCCCCCTCCGATTCATCTATTCGAAAATGCCAAACATCGGGAAAGCATTCCCGGATGTTATCCCCCTTCGCCGATACTGTGTAGCACTACGTTAGAACACCCCTAGCGCTGCTTATTGTCTTGTCTTGCATAGTTTTGCACTTGTTGCTTTATATTTACTGTTTCTCCCCCCCCCTTCTCTCCGGTAGACCCCGAGACCGATGTTGCCCCTGTGACCGACTATGTCGACAACGACCCCTCCTTGCCAGAGCAACCAGGCAAGCAAGCCCCCCCTTTGATCATCCCGATATCGCCCATTCCATTTCTCTCATGCTTGCATTAGATTTTGCTACTGTTATTGTTTGCTCGTATTCTGTTGCATAGCCTGCTTTTGTATCTGCTGTTGTACCTTACCCACTTATCCTAAACTACTTAGTATAGGTTGGTTAGTGATCCATCACTGACCCCCACCTTGTCCTTGTTGCCCTTGCTTCATCATTGAAGACCCAATCAACGGGATCAAAGACCAGGCCCCGACACCGCATATCACTTTCCCCTTAGTTGCTGATGCTACCCTATAGTGCTCCCTATAGTGTAGCTATTCGGTCGTGGTCATCGAGGGTGAGTCCGCCTTAACCACTTCCGATACGACTCTGTCGTGCAACCCCTCAAGTGTGAACTTCGAGGGTGGTTCCTCTTACGTTCACCTTGATGATTACATCGAGTGGAATCCGTCAAGGGTGATTCCTCAGGTTTTCCTCTTGGTGTTAGACACACGGTTACTATGGTTACTATGACTTTACACTGAACCAGGTTACTAAAGACGGGTCGACCCTGAGGGGTACCCGCGCGAGCTTAATTGCGAGTGATGTAGAGTCGGGTTGACCTGGAAGGTGCCCGCGAGATAATTACGAGGCATGGTCGGGCATTCCTAGCCCTTACCGCAAGTACTCGAGACGAGGCGACGGGGTCACATCGATCGTGAGTCTCTGCTCGTTACCGCGCGTTCCTAATCCACTATGATTTGGATATTTGATCCGAGGGGCCTCTGGCCTGATAGCACTAACCATCACGTGGGCATTGTATGGGCGTTCTGCATCGTATACATCAGCCGAAGCTTAATAGACGTCAGTGACTGAGTGGCGCGCGCCGGGTTGGATTGGTAAGCACCTACCTTTTTGAAGGAGGTAGCTAGGTCTGCTCACCGGCCGCCCACACAACGTGCAGGAGTTCCCGGGGAGATGGCCCATGACCCCTGGGGGCATAGGTTTAGTCCGGCGTGCTGACCTCTCTATTAAGCCTGGGTCGGGTTGTGGCATATTGTTTGGGCGAGGCCGGGCATGACCCAGGAAAGTGTGTCCGGCCGGAGTTAATCGAGCGTGGTGGGTAAGTTGGTGCACCCCTGCAGGGAAGAAAATATCTATCGATAGCCTGTCCTACGGTAACGGACACTTGGAGTTGTATCTCGATCGATACAACTAGAACTGGATACTTGAGATGAGACATGGAGATGAGACTTGGATATGATATGATGAATGGATAGTATGGCTCTGGGATTGCTTTCTCGCAGGGAGTCGAGAAAGGATCTCTGGCCGAGGTTGATAACACTACTACTTTACATTATCTTGATCTGTACTCTTCTATATGCTGCAAGATGCCGGAAGATGCTTGAAGATGCTAGTCTTTGATAGGCTAGGCTTTCCCCTTCTCTTCTGGCATTCTGCAGTTTAGTCCACAGATACAACCCTTTTCCTTTGATACAAATGCATACTTAGTTTAGATCTGATGTAAGTCTTGCGAGTACTTTGGATGAGTACTCACGGCTGCTTTGCTACCTCTTTTCCCCCATACCCGTTTGTTGCGACCAGATGACGGATCCCAGGAGCCAGACGACACCACTAATTAATACTTCTACCCCGAGGGTGCCAACTACTACGTGACGGCCACTGACGACTTGGAGTAGTTAGGAGGCTCCCAGGAAGGAGGCCTTGCCTTTTCGATCAATGTTTCTTTTGTGCTAGCCTTCTTAAGGCAAAACTTGTTTAACTTATGTCTGTACTCATATATTGTTTCTTCTGCTGACTCTTGTGTTTTTGAGCTTATGTATTCGAGCCCTCGAGGCCCCTGGCTTGTAATGTAAAGCTTGCATTATTTTAATTTGTGTCTAGAGTTGTGTTGTGATATCTTCTCGTGAGTCCTTGATCTTGATCGTACACATTTGCGTGTATGATTAGTGTACGATTGAATCGAGGGCGTCACAGAGTCATACTTTGTTCTAGTATCGAGTTGTAAATAAATAGAAGTGTGATGATCATCATTCTCTAGAGCATTGTCCCAAGTGAGGAATAAAAAAAGAGAAAGGCCATAAAAAAGAGAAGGCCCAAAAAAAGAAAGGGAGAAAGGCCATAAAAAAGAGAAGGCCCAAAAAAATGAGAGAAAAAGAGAGAAGGGACAATTCTACTATCCTTTGCCACACTTGTGCTTCAAAGTAGCACCATAATCCTCATGATAGAGAGTCTCTTGTTTTGTCACTTTCATATACTAGTGGGAAATTTTTCATTATAGAACTTGGCTTGTATATTCCAACAATGGGCCTCCTTAAGTGCCCTAGGTCTTCGTGAGCAAGCAAGTTGGATGCACACCCACTTAGTTTCTTTTGTTGAGCTTTCATACATTTATAACTCTAGTGCATCCGTTGCATGGCAATCCCTACTCCTTGCATTAACATCAATCGATGGGCATCTCCATAGCTCATTGATTAGCCTCGTTGATGTGAGACTTTCTCCTTTTTGTCTTCTCCACATAACCCCCATCATCATATTCTATTCCACCCATAGTGCAATGTCCATGGCTCGCGCTCATATATTGCGTGAAAGTTTATAAGTTTGAGATTACTAAAGTATGAAACAATTGCTTGGCTTGTCATCGGGGTTGTGCATGATGAGAGCATTCTTGTGTGACGAAAATGGAGCATGACTAAACTATATGATTTTGTAGGGATGAACTTTCTTTGGCCATGTTATTTTGAGAAGACATGATTGCTTAGTTAGTATGATTGACGTATTATTATTTTTATGTCAATATTAAACTTTTGTCTTGAATCTTATGGATCTGAATATTCTTGCTACAATAAAGAGAAATGCATGATTAATATGTTAGGTAGCATTCCACATCAAAAATTCTGTTTTTATCATTTACCTACTCGAGGACAAGCAGGAATTAAGCTTGGGGATGCTGATACGTCTCCAACTTATTTATAATTTTTTATTGTTCCATGCTATTATATTATCAACCGTGGATGTTTTATATGCTATTTTATATGATTTTTGGGACTAACCTATTAACCTAGAGCCCAATGCCAGTTTCTGTTTTTCCTTGTTTTAGAGTATCGCAGAAAAGGAAAATCAAACGGAGTCCAATTGACCTGAAACTTCATGGAACTTATTTTTGGACCAGAAGCAACCCAGAAGACTTGGAGTGCACGTCAGGGGATCAACGAGGAAGCCACGAGGCAGGGGGGCGCGCCCACCCCCCTGGGCGCGCCCTCCACCCTCATGGGCCCCTCGTGGCCCCCCTGACGTATTTCTTCCTCCTATATATCTCCATATACCCTAAAACGACCGGGGAGCACAATAGATCAGGAGTTCCGCCACCAGAAGCCTCCGTAGCCACCGAAAGCCAATCTAGACCCGTCCCGGCACCCTGCCGGAGGGGGAATCCCTCTCCGGTGGCCATCTTCATCATCCCGGTGCTCTCCATGACGAGGAGGGACTAGTTCTCCCTCGGGGCTGAGGGTATGTTCCAGTAGCTATGTGTTTGATCTCTCTCTCTCTCTCTCTCGTGTTCTTGAGGTGATACGATCTTGATGTATCACGAGCTTTGCTATTATAGTTGGATCTTATGTTTCTTCTCCCCCTCTACTCTCTTGTAATGGACTGAGTTTTCCCCTTGAAGTAATCTTATTGGATTGAGTCTTTAAAGATTTGAGAACACTTGATGTATGTCTTGCCGTGCGTATCTGTGGTGACAATGGGATATCACATGATTCACTTGATGTATGTTTTGGTGATCAACTTGCGGGTTCTTCCCATGGACCCATGCATAGGGGTTGGCACACGTTTTCGTCGTGATTCTCCGGTAGAAACTTTGGGGCACTCTTTGAGGTTCTATGTGTTGGTTGAATAGATGAATATGAGATTGTGTGATGCATATCATATAATCATACCCACAGATACTTGAGGTGACATTGGAGTATCTAGGTGACATTAGGGTTTTGGTTGATTTGTGTCTTAAGGTGTTATTCTAGTACGAACTCTAGGGCTGTTTGTGACACTTATAGGAATAGCCCAACAGATTGATTGGAAAGAATAACTTTGAGGTGGTTTTGTACCCTACCATAATCTCTTTGTTTGTTCTCCGCTATTAGTGACTTTGGAGTGACTCTTTGTTGCATGTTGAGGGATAGTTATGTGATCCAATTATGTTATTGTTATTTGTTGAGAGGACTTGCACTAGTGAAAGTATGAACCCTAGGCCTTGTTCCTATCATTGGCAGTACCGTTATGCTCACTTTTATCACTTGCTACCTTTTTTTTATATTTTCAGATTACAAATACCCATATCTACTATCCATATACCACTTGTATCACCATCTCTTCGCGAACTAGTGCACCTATACAATTTACCATTGTATTGGGTGTGTTGGGGACAAGAGACTCTTTGTTATTTGGTTGCAGGGTTGCTTGAGAGAGACCATCTCTTCATCCTACGCCTCCTACGGATTGATAAACCTTAGGTCATCCACTTGAGGGAAATTTGCTACTGTCCTACAAACCTCTGCACTTGGAGTCCCAACAACGTCTACAAGAAGAAGGTTGTGTAGTAGACATCAGTCGTCGACTCGGCGGAGGAGGCCGGCTTGATCAGAGGGGCCATGTCCGGGACTGGGCTCCGCCGGGCTGGTATTGGGGGTGCTACCTTCCGGGGGCGTAGGTTGGTGAGGAGCCAGCCCATCGTTGACCCGATCCTTGTTTGGTGGCGGTCGCGTGGGCCAGTGACGGTGCCGAGGCTTCCGGACACCGCGGAGGTGGTACGTCACCGTGTCAGCGAGGAGGACGAGCACGTCCGTCGCTACATGGTTGCGTTAGAGGGCAGGTTCGAGCTATGATCCTGTGATGGTTCCTTCTTTTTGGGTGTCCACGGCCCGCGCCGATACCCGTCGGGCGCTACGGTTCTAGCTAGCTGTATTAGTGATGCTATATGTATGATAGTATTTGAGGTGTATTAGTGAAATATTCGACGATGTATGGACGCAAGAGATGATGTAATTTTGCTTATAATTGAATGCATGCTAATTTGAATACTACTTTATTTTATGATTTGGTTTTGCTTATTGAATGCTCAAATTGGAAAAGTACTCCTACTTTGAATGCTAAAATTGCAGAGCACTATGCAAGGTGTATGCATTTGATTAGTTGATAGCTTATAGGGTTTTTGTTTTTGCAGAAATCTAGGAGCCCCTCCATCATCCCCGCCGTCGTCCCCGTCACCGACCCACCTCCGACCTCGAGGTGAGACCAGCCAAATCTTCATGTCAATATGAGTCCTATAAGATTTAATTGTAAGTTTAATATTTGAATTATGAACATAGGAAATGTCGTACTCGGACGACAAAAGTCTTCCGAGGGAGTGCGATTGGTGCCACGACGACCGAGGTCTGTGCGACAGGCCTCACCTGGACGAAAAAAACAGGGCCCCCACTCCATATGTTGGGGCTGCGCCTATTGTGTAAGACGGCTTGCCATATGATACAAATTACTCTTATCCACCACAGACGGTAGGACGACTGTCACAAGATGTACATCATGGTAGAAAGACACATCATCAGGATACCTCTTTGCCAAATTTCGAGGGTAAATATGACCTCCATTCGTATATTGATTGGGAAATGAAGGTAGAAGAAATCTTTGGTAGCCATGATTTTTCCGAGCATAAGAAAATAAATGATGTCTTTAAAAGTTTTATCGGTTTTGCTTTAGTTTGGTGGAGAAATTATTGTAGGGAAAATATTTTTAATAGACCTACTAGTTGAAAAGCTCTAAAACTTGTTATCTGAAACCGATTTGTTCCTTCATACCATAATAGTGATTTGCTTAGAAAATTGCGACATTTAGCACAAGACAATAACAATGTTGAAGAATACTATCATAATTTTTGTACTACTTTGTTTCCTTGTGGATTAGAAGAACGCAAAGAAGATTTTCTGAATTGATTTTGAAGATGTTTAAACCATGATATACAAGACATAATAGTGCATGAAGAACTATATTCCGTCGACGATTTGTTTTGTCTTGCCTGTAAAGTCGAATAGAAAATAAGAAGACGTGCACGCACGACGAACAAGTGTGCGATGGAATCCCCGTCAAAAAAGTTTACTTCCACCGCTGCACCACCAACTATGATTGCCGCACCACCAACTATGATTGCGCCACTCGGAGTTTATGAGGCGCCGCCACCGACCGTTCTTACTTCATATCAACGAGGAGTATAAGGTAATAATACATGTCCTGATTTTCTTACTCCACATGAAATTGGTGAATGTCCTGTTGGTTTAGATACATGGTGTGTTGAGATAAGTGTAATTGCCAAAGATTTGATCACATCACCTATTTTAGATTATCTTACTGATTTGAGTTTATCGTGTGATCAAACAACTGAAATAGTTACTTTTTTGGGTGCACCTATTGTTGAATCTATTCCCTCATTGATTTAACTGCACCCACGAAATTAAAGCCAACTCTTACTTTTAACTTGATTGAACAAGACTGCATTGACAATGATTTTTTGCGGCATAGAATTTGCATCTCATGTGATGATCTTGCTAGCTTTAAAAGAACATTAAAATGCCAATATTTATTCATTTGGTATGACCTCCAATCTTGGTGATGCTTATATGTCGATTGGCTTGTTGCATGATTGCTTATTGAAGAATGTTGTAGCATGTATTTCTGAAACAATTCAATATTACTCACCAATGTTGGGATGATTTAATGATAAGCATTGCAATTTACATGATATGAATACAAGCTTCACTTATATCGGCAAACTGAGTTGCAATATTTTTTGTTGGATCATTCATTGTGATACATTTTTTGCATTAAATTTCACATGACATGACAATTATTCATGTATGGTCGCGTCATTTTTTGCAATAATGCAGGGAAATTCAAATGGATGACATATACATCTATAACATGTATACCTTGTCTCTGTTGTTAGCCATGTTTCAGATTAAACAACGCCAAGAACGGCTTTGCTTTCAAGAAAAAAAGAATGATATGGACATGATTACCTACGATAAGACCAATATTACACATGGATATGCTTTTGAGGTGAATTCTAATACTAATAGTTTTATGTACTATCTTATTAGTAAAGAAAAAGATACAACACCCCTTTTTTATTATATGCAGAATTGTGGAGTACTTGTTTTTTTGCAGGATATAATTGTGGAGTATTTGTACAAGCAGCATGTCAAGATACGAGTATTGATAAAAAATGTGTCTTTTTGTAACATAGTGCAGACACAAGCGCTCATACATACGTGCATACACTCACCTCTATGGACATACATGTGCACACCCTACCTCTATGAGCACCTTCGAGAGACTGAGCCGGTATATCATTTTGAGATTTACGAAATCACCATAGCCGCCTCGCCGTCGACGGGAACGTCTCCTCTTACTAAAAACGCATCGCCGGAAATCCTGAAATAAATCCAAAAATAATGCGAGCACTATTACTTGAACCCTTGTAGGCCGGAGATACCATTGTCCCTATAACCATCCAACCACAGATTGGTTCAAAAAAAAAGTCTTGTGAATAATAAAACTAGATGTCGCGTGTGTATCCATGTAATATCTATGTAGACACATATGTGATTGGGTGTATGTACGCCATCCAGATTGTCGCAAATGTGCATGTCAAACTATGCATGCAAAGGAGGGTCCCACTCCCACATGCATGTTCTTGTCATCTATGTGTGCATGCCAACGAAGGGTGTCACACGCCTCATGCCTGTTTGTATGACCAATATGTTGGAAAACCACAATGCGGCAGATTGTCGTTCATTCGCACAGAGCGACCGACATGGCCCCGCCCAATAATTAGTAAAGAAAGTGCTACAGTTCCGGCCCGTTTTGGAAATGTTCTAGGATTCTAGTTGTTTTTTTCTGGTTTAAGGAACCATCTACTCCTAGAACGTAAGGGAATTTCCAAAAGCAGTTTTATGCCTTTTTTTCTTTTTCGTTTTCTTCCTGTTTCTTTTTTTTGTTTACCTTTTTTCTTTTTCTTTCATTTTTTTCCTTTGTTTCGTTTCTCTTTTATTTCATTTTCTATTTCGTTCTAATTTTTGTTTTTCAACAAATCTTCAGAAATCTAAAAATTGTTCACATTAAAAAAAATTGTATATTTTTTCTAAAATGTTCCTGTTTTGAAATTTTTCTCACTTATTCGAAAAAACTAGAATTTTGAAATAATCTCTAGTTTGCAAAAAATGATCGAAAATTCAAAAAAGTTTAGAATTTCAAATTAAAAAATGGTCGCATTTTATTTTTTGTTCACGAATTCAGAAAATGTGTCGGAATTTCAAAATATGTTCCCACGTTCAAAATTTGTTCACAAATTCAAGAAAAATCATTTTTCAAAATTTGTTCGCAAAATCAAAAAATGTTCCAGTGATCTAAAAAATGTTCGCCTTGAAATATTTTTCACAAATTTAAAAAATATTCTGGTATTTTACTTTCCAAATGTTTTCACAAATAAAAAAAATTCATGTTTTCAAAATCTGTTTACCAATTCAAAAATGGTTCAGGGAATTTCAAAAGGCATTTGCATTTTGAAAATTTTGTTCGTAATTTCAAAAAATGTTTGCATTTTTTTTCTTGTTTGTCAAAAAATGTTTGCATTTTCAAAAGATTGTTCATAATTTCAAAAAATATCTGCATTATTAATTTTTGTTGTTGTTTTTCAAAAAATGTTTAGTTTTCAAAAAAATTCGTAATTTTAAAAAATCTTCTCCTTTTGAAATTTGTTCTTTTTTCAAAAAATCTTTGGGTTTCACAAAATGTTCTATGTTTTATAAAAAATTTCGGAAATTAGAAAATCTTCATGTTCCTGAAAATATTTACTTTTTCCGAAATGAAAATCAGGTTTCAAATTTCAAAATAAGTTTAATGTGTTTGCCGCTTATAGTTCATATACGCCTGGTTGCCATTTTGCACACCTAATCCCAGTAATGATGGTGCCTAGCGATGTTGTTCTGTAGCAATAGGATCTCGGTTCGATCCCTCACATAATTTTGTTTATTCGAATTTGTGCTACCAGGTGTTTAAGTTTTGCCTCTGTTTTTTTTTTAAGTTTGGCGCTGCCAATCAAACACCAGAATTTGTCTGTTGCAGTGGCTAGCTCGATGCGCAACCTGCTTCAAGGTCGTCTGTTCAAATCTCGGTGCCCATGCGCTCCTTCTTCAGTGTTTTTTTTTTCACGTCACTAATGCGGTGCCACCCGTGTCACCGCAATTGGGCTCGGTCCAAGTGTGCCGCACTGTGCGAAAGGCCGACTCTTTGCCGCAACGAGCGACATATAGGAGGTCCCCAATATGTTTAGCAAATATGCTCCCATTTCTCTCACCCGAGCAAAGGAATAAAAGGCCATGCACCAACACCCAAGGCCCAAGAGGTGGGCTCGTATGCGTGGCAGGCATGGAGAAGACATATTTAGGGTTTTAGTTTTGAATTTTATTGTATTATCTAGCCATAGCTACAATTTGCAATTACAAGACGTGTAGGACTACCGCCTTATCAGATCTACAAAGAAATCCCATAATGGAGGCGTTGACTGGTTTTCCCATGTCAACGGTAAGTTGCGCCTGGTCAAAGTGATGTGTTCCACATACAAGTGGTGTGAAAAAAGAATCTAACGCCACCAGTAAAGGAATAGTGATGGCGTACGAAAAATGCCGATGGCACCACTATTTAGAAGATATAGCGATGTTGTGGATTGGGAATGACACGTCACGAATTTAAGTTGTGTCTAGCCATTTCTCTATTAGTGTGAACAATCCAAAGCCTAAGCTACCAGGGTCCTAAAACCTAAAGCTACCCGATCCGCACGCACGGGATCCGGTGACCCCCTCCCCCTCTTGTAGAGCCGACAGGCTGACCTCTCCTGGCGGCGGCTAGGGTTCTAGTCGCCACATACTCGAAAGGAAAACACTTTGTTCTGCAAAGCACCTGGCTTCAGGGTTTGGCCACACACTTTTTTCATCTTCCCATCTCCCCCCTAGTCATGGATGTCGGGCGTTAATGTTCTACTCTCTCCGTCCCAAAATGTAAGACGTTTTTTGACACTATCGTAATATTCAAAAACGTCTTACTTTCTCCATCCCGGTGTATAAGTCATTCGCGTAGTACCATTGTGCTACCTCGTCTCATATTAATTATCACTGAAATAGCGTATTTCAATGCTATATACTCCCTTCGTTTTTATTTATTCTGCATATTAGTTTTGGTCAAAGTCAAACTTTATGAACTTTGACAAAGTTTATAGACAAAAATATTAGCATATATAATAACAAATCAATACCATTAGATTTATTATTGAATGTACTTCCACATCATATAGATTTGTTATGATAAATATTTATATTCTTTTCTATAAACTTGATCAAACTTTAGAAAGTTTGACTTTACTCAACTCTATTATACAGAGTAAATAATAATGAAGGGAGTACATATGTTTGACCGCTCGGGCAGTTAGTACTACTCAGCCTATGCATAACCATGAACTTATAGCCTGCCTACGCTGGCGCTTGTGTCTGTACTGATGTTTTTTTAAAAAAAACCTGCCTATGCTAGCACAACTAAAGCATTTAATCATGCATGTGCATTTTGTCAACAACTAGCGAACGAAAACTACAGGCCATTCGTATATCTGGGCCAGGGGTCCCGTGAAATTAGAATGGATGATCGCGTGAAAAATGAAGATCCTGCGGAAAATTACTGTAGAAATGGAAGATCGCGCGGGAAGTCTTTTGGCGGCAGGCAAGCAGTGCGCGTCACACGCCTACTATTACGCACGCAATGTAAAAGGGTTCTTACAATTCTTTCGTGTAAACACAGATTCTCTTGCGAAATTTTCTGACTAATTTTTTTCTTGCATGCCTTGTTGCTCTGTATGTGTGAGAGAGAGACAGAGAGAGCCCCAATAGACGCAACCTGCATGCAAGGTGAATGACGCGAATAAATGCAAGCAGCATGCTTTGCTGCCAGCCCTTGGATGAAGGGCACCGGATGATAACTCATCATGGAATTAACCCGGGATTGATGCCTGCTCACAAATTGTCAGACCCAACCCCCCATGAGGAAAATAGTGGAAATTGGCTCTCAATTCACATCCCTCTTTTGATGTAATTTTCCAACCCCTCTAACCAATCAGTGGACTTCTAATCTCCTCACCCCTCAATTCCCATTCCCCATCTCTAATTCTCAGGAACCAAACAGGTGCTGGTTATGTGAGTTAGAATTTTTTTTTTGTTGGAGGTAGGGATCATTTACTCTATAAAATTTGATCAAAGTCAAACTACACAAAGTTTGATCAAATTTATATAAAAAATATAAACATCTACAATACTAAAACTATATAGTATACATTTCATGATGCATCTAATAATATTGATTTCATATTGTGAATGTTGATATTTTTTAATATAAAATTATCAAACTTTACAAAGCTTGACTTTGACCAAACTTTATACGTAGACTACAAAGAAATGGAGAGAGTACATAACAATATTACGCACATCCTCCCGGTCCACCATAAAAGAACTTTCCATGAGACACAGGAGCAATCGAGTAACATTTGGCAACGCTGGGCAAGTCTTCCATGATAGGCTTGCCAGTCCCATCCACATCAATAGTTTGCATGTCGCTAAAGGATGCAGCGTGGCCTTGGCCATCATTTGGTGAGGCACCACTGCCCAACGGAGGTGTTGGTTGCGCCCTGTCAACGCTCACATAGGCACCAAACGAGACCGTGTTTGCAATTTTTGCTAGGTTTGTGAACAATGAGCTTGGGTAGTAGCCCACCGCAGTAGGGACACTATTGAAGCCGTAGTACACCCACCAATCTCCACTTGTCTTCTCCTAACAGAAAAAAAAAACTCCATCACTAAAGCACAAGAATAACCCTCCCCTCTCATACGACACTTCACTGTGAACGAGGACTTCAATATTGTTTCATGTCATTGCTGTATAAATTAATATTCTAGTTGCGTTTCATGAGAATTTGTCATCGCAGAAATAAAATAACAAAAATGCGTTCAAAACTACATGAACAATTCAGCAAATTTACCTTCAACAATTTTAGAGTGACATTTTGTAGGCTCCCACCATTGAGATCGGAAACTGGATCTATGATTGCACCTAGACTCACTGTAGCACCTTTTGCTGTTATGAAACCAGGGCAATCCATGTTGAAGCACCCGGTTGTTTCATATCCATCCCTCTGTGGCATAAATACT
This sequence comes from Triticum urartu, assembly GCF_003073215.2. NCBI lineage: Eukaryota > Viridiplantae > Streptophyta > Magnoliopsida > Poales > Poaceae > Triticum > Triticum urartu. The sequence goes on from NC_053022.1 coordinate 39,426,031, forward strand.
CACATGTTAGTAAGTGAAACTATATGCTTTATCCAGGGTTAACTTTAAGATACTAATGCAAAAAATTAATATTACATACCGTCCAATAGGCAAACAAGTGAGTACGAGTGTCGCCATAGCGTTCTGGGTGAATCTGCACAAAGGCTACAAATAAGGAAAACATAGCCTCGCATTCAAAAGTAAACTATGGAGAAGATGAGACAAAGCAACCTAAAAAATGAGAAAATGTCCCATGACAATATTCTTCTTCCTAGTTTGACAACCGATGCATAGTTTAGCTTTCTAAATAGAGCCATTAATTTTCTCCCAGTGGTCATTGTTTCATATTGACAACACAAAATGCTAGAGGGCAAAAGCATTTTCTTTCACAGTGCACAATTATAACTATTCTACATTTTTATGTTGTTATATACATTCTAATTGAGTTTAATGATCTTTGAACTACTAGTTCCATGATGAAAATTTTGAATTAAAAACTTATGCATGAAGGAAAGTATAAAAGTATTGCTTACATGCCATCCAACTTGAATCGTATTCAAACTTGATTTTGAGCCATCACCAGTATGATGAACCCAAATTATCGTAGCACTCAACTGGCCAGTTTTGAGGTCGTGGCCATACACGTCCGTGATGGCTTGTAATCCATAGTAATTATCATTAGGGCCCCCAACAGAAGTTTGGTGTGCAATTATCTGCAAGTTAATAACAATCAGAGAAATAAATGAACTAGGAGTATATCATAGACTAAGATTGTATTAGTATTAGTTAAAAGATGAAACCAGCAACAATTTCAAGTTATTTCAAGACAGCTCTTTGTTGTCAGGAAAAATGTTTTTCTATGAAAAGAAAAAGGTGGAAGTAAGGCATTGACAATGACGTGCATCCATAGCACAACGACTGCCATAAGTTTCACCCACTCCCCCGGAACCTTGAAGTGAATGGTTAAAGCGTACCTACTGAAAGTTGCTACTTGTGTAAGCAGATATGAACAGTGGTAGAACAAGTTCACTTGCTAATTTTTTTTCCAAAAAGATAATAGAGAAAAATATAATAAAAGATTGTGCTGCACATCTTCTGTAATGTAAGTGCACTCTTTTTTTTTCACGGTGCACTGCTAGTATTACTTTTTACAAAGGTTTGCACACACAACCTGCTGCAAGCATAATGTCAAAATGATTTCGCACCTTCTATGTTTCTCAGATTTTTCTTAGCAATATTTCAAGTGACTCTTTAGAGTTAACAGAGACCCAAACTCTTATTTAAAACGATAACCAGATTGCTTGAAAATAAACACCCAGTCTTTTCACAGTTTCTTCAATCTATTTCTACAAGAAATTCTAGTAAACACAAGTATTCCAATGCATGAAATTAACAGTCAAAGTACGTACAAAGATATAAATGTAAATTTACAAGTATGGAAGTTAATATTCTGCAGATCAAGACCTGCATTTATTTAATTATCTGAAAGAGAATCTGAATTACAATTGAAAATAGCCAAGCCATGATAACTTGTTAGTATCTCATTCAAAATGATACTTGCTAGTTGTTTGAGATTAACAATACTGTCATCATACTTGGACCTTTCACTTAAGGGTCCGCTTGGAAAACAAAACATTATGTTGGCCAGTTTTAAGTGCTGCAAGTAAGTAAAAGGGTAAACGGGATTGACGTTTATATGATGAAATGAAAATCTAGAAGCGCAACTCACATATGTAACTTCTTCTGGGCCTGGTCCTTCCAGAGGATGTGCTGTCCCGTGGGAGTTTGGTTTCAAGCTTGTCAGATTTTGTTTGATTGGAGCATATGGCAAACCTTTCACTAATGGATCGTTTACCTTGAAGCAAAAATGGTAAGCAGGTCTTTAGTAGGGTAGTAGTCCAAAAGTAGCGGCGGATTAAAATAGAACCAATAACTAGCAAAACTGTTCTTGTGAGTAGGAGACTAGCAAAAACTCTAGTAGTAACTACTGCTAAGAGTGTATACCACAACACTACTTTTGTTAATTGAGATAGACAAACGACCAATCCTTCCATGAAATCAAGGGGTAGGCCGGAGAAAGGAAGCACCACAGGGAATACCGTGGGCGGCTTCCCTTCAAATTTTTTTACTGTGGGCGGCTAGCAAGCAACCACTGGCACTAGCTGCCGTGACTACACGGGGCAGCAGATCTGGTGAAGACCGGGAGGGTGCATCGGTGCTTATTTATAGAAGAAGACATACGCATAAATAGACATCAGTGCTATAGAGATAAGCACATGATGTTTAAGAAAACATATTTTATTTTATTAAGCACCTTACATGTTCATGGATTAACACATCAAACAAGCTGCGCCTCGATAAGTCGAGTTGCCGCCGCCAACCATAAGGATCAATTTTTCATATATACATATACATATATATCAATTTCCTGGTCACTTCCTAGCGATTTTTCTGCCAAATTGCGGACTAGTCGAAGCCACACTTGTTTTCCTTTTGATTTTTCTAAAGAAACACACCTTGGCATAATCAGATTTATGATATTACAGAAATCTTAGACGACACTTTGATATACTACTACAAAGAATGCACCATGTTGTAATTCTGCACTACAACACTAACCTCTTGGATAGTAGGCCTCAGCCTTGATCCGAAGCCTTGATGTGCAAGAAGAAAGATGCAAAGAGCAATTGTCGGCAACATTAGACTAGTTACTCTAAACATTTCGAAAATATGAAGACGATGGAGAATACAACATGCTTGGAGAAATGTCATTATATAGAGATGGTGGGTACGACTCAAGGATACACATAGAAAGGGCCCCCAAAAGGAGGCTCTAATTGTGGTGAGAAAATTATGAATTCATGATCCTTTCCGCAAATAAATAGTAAAGTAGTGTATCAATCCTTATTTAATGTCATTACAACTGTACAAAATCAACTGGCCAGGCGTGGCTATGTACAGGATATAATTACCAACTAAAAAAACAATTGAAATAATTCCTGCAAATAAATGCAATATATGCAATTGATCACCAATCACCAAGACGAGAAGGTGAATCATCACAATATGGATGGTGGGTTTTATTTACGAGTAAAATATGGATGGTGGATATTCTGTTTTTTTTTACTTGAGAATGGTGGATGTTACGTGTTATTGTATCCTCCATTGGATATTATTATGTTACGAAGCTTCCAAATGTTATTTTTTAAAGAAAAGGCATACGCCTGACTAATAAAGCCATAAGGCAGGTAGCAAACACACAAGGGTTCGAAACACACAACCAGCCAGACCCCAACCATGGGTCATACGAGGAAAGTTAAAATAAGGGTACATGGCTCCCTAGCCATTACATGACACGCAAGCCGGAAGTTCGCTGCCCAAAAGAAACTAGCAACGACGCACAATCGAACTAAGCATCCTGCTCTTGTCTGCATAAATTAGACGCCGAGGCCCGAACTTTGGAGATCAGCCCAGAAAGCGCATCCTGGTCGTCCACCTTAGTCAATAATTTCCACTGATGCAAGAGAGCACATGATTTAAATAAGCAATTAGCAGGTTTAGCTGGAAACACATGCTCAATAGTAAATTTGTTCCTAGTCGTCTAGAGGGACCAACACAAAGCTCCGAGGCCCACCCAAAAGATATGTCTGGTGACTCCTGATAAATTACTAGCCAGAGCCCGAAGCTCAGAGAACGACGCATGATCCCAGGAAACATGAAGCCATTCTCTAACGCAACTTCAGATGAGCTTAGCCAAGACACAGTGGAAGAAGATATGAGTCGTATCCTCCAAGTCGCCACATAGAGCACAAAACTGAGAGCCTGTGCCATTTCTCTTACAAATTTGGTCAGCCGAAGGCAGCCGACCCCTAAAAGCTTGCCATAAGAAAATCTTAACTTTAGGAGGGATCCGTGCCTTCCAGATTTGAGAGAAACGGTTAGTAGGAGTGCCACCAATAAGCTTAGAATACAGTGATTTAACGGAAAAACGCCCAGAAGCAGTATGCGGCCAAATCACCGAGTCCCGATCCGCGAGAGCGTGGGGAAGAAGGCAGTAAGTCGTTGCCAATCTTCAAACTCTTCAGGCGACAAGGAACGGCGAAAGGCCAGGTTCCATCCATGGGCAGCCAACTCCGCAATAGAGATACCCGGGTCAGGGCAATAAGAGAATAAGGTGGGGAAGGTCACTGAGAGCGGTGAATCTTCACACCACCAATCAAGCCAAAATCTAATTGAGGAGCCATCCCCCACAACAAACTTAACGTGAGCCTGGAAAAGAGGTCTCACTTTCACCAAGGCCTTCCAATACTGAGAACCACCACGAGAGTTAGCAAACATCGGGTTAGAGAGAGGAAAGTATTTTGCCTTAAGTAAGGAGAGCCAAAAAGGAAGATCCCCACTACTCATAATTTTCCACCACCATTTAATCATAAGACATTGGTTCATGATGGAAGTATTAATGATACCCAACCCTCCAAGGTTTTTGGGTCTACACATCAGCTTCCACTTAACGAAACGATATTTGCGACGATTATCAGCAGCGTTCCAATAGAAAGCCCCATGGTGTTTATCAAACCCAGCATGTGTACCTCCCGAGAGTAGGTAAAAGCCCATCAAGAACATGGGAAGGGAAAATACACATGCATTGATCAAAGCAACTTTACACACGTTGGTATTATACCTCCCGCGCTAGGGCAGGCCCCTATTACCCACCTTGGTAACCACCGGGGCAAACTCCTTCGCATGAAGCACGTCCGGGGATATGGGGAGGCCCAAATACTTGAAAGGAAAGGATCCTAGCTTACAGTTAAGAAGACGAGCCACCCGCACAACTTCACTGTCATCCACACCAGTGACAATAACCTCACTCTTCGCAAAATTGATCTTAAGACCCGACATGGCTTCGAAGCAGAGGAGGATGAATTTAAGATTAGCGAGGCAGGAGTCACTCAACTCGACCATAATAATAGTATCATCTGCATATTGAAGATGAGTAACCCCTCCAGGGATAAGATGAGAGATGACCGGAGAGATATGCCCATGGCTAGCTGCTCTGGACAGGATACGAGATAGGGCGTCCGCCACAAAATTAAACAAGATGGGAGAGGCAGGATCACCTTGCCTTAGGCCCCTACCATTGGCAAAATACTTACTAACCTGGCCATTCACTAAAATTGCAGTGTGGCCTCCCGAGACCAATCGCATGATTCTGTGGACAAAGGACCCATCAAACCCTTTGGCCAGCAAAACCCTTCCCAAAAAAGACCAGCTCACCGAATCGTATGCCTTCTCAAAATCAAGCTTAAGAATCACCGCTTTAGATTTACGAATTTTGAGGTCGTGCACAATTTCATGTAAGCACAGGATCCCGTCCAAAATGAATCGACCTTTAATAAAGGCAGATTGAAAGGGACTAATGGTACGATGAGCAATGGGGGAGAGGCGCCTAGCGAACCCTTTAGCAGGAAACTTAGCGAAGTTGTTTATGAGAGCAATCGGTCGGAACTGCGAGATCAGCTCAACTCCTTTGACTTTGGGAATGAGAGTAATAATAGCATAATTAAGACGAGAGATGTCCACCGCCCCTAGACAAAAACCTTGGATGATCTTACAGACGAGCTCCCGCAACTGCGGCCAGAACTTAAAAAAAGGGATAGAGAAACCATCAGGCCCCGAGGCAGCGTTCGAGTTGGCCGAGCTAATCACCTTCCAACTCTCCTCATCAGATAGGGGGACCATTAAGTCTGCATTTTCACCAGAAGATATCCTACTATCAGCATCCCAAAAATCAGAGGAAAAGGTGAGGCTAGAGTCTTGTTTGGGCCCTAAAAGAGAGGAGAAAAATCCAACAATGTGGTCCATAATGAGAGATTGATCCGTAGTCCTGACACTATTTGTGCAACTAGTGCCCCTTAGTGATTTTGGTGTATTGAAGACTTATAGGTTAAGGGACTAATGTGTTTATGAGTGTACACAGGTACATAAGTCTATGAGGAGTGTGATATTTACAGAGAAAGTCGACCCCTAAAAATGAAGTTTTTCGACTAAAGACTTTGGATTTCTGAAGACTTTCTAAAGACTTTGAAAGTGAAGAAATTGGTGTGATCCTGAAGATGTGGTATTCATTCGAGGAACATGAAGCGTGAAGACTTTTGTTTTCCTAGTTTCATTTTCTCTTTCTTGAGTCATAGGAAACACCGTATTGTTAAAGGGGGTCGAGGAAATACTAAGGAAAAATTTCCATGTGATGCTCAACTCAAAATCCTACACCTACCAATCCCTTCGAGTGAAGCCATTGGAAATCTCATACAGTTCAGTCATATTTTTCAGTGACCGAGACGAAGTTCTTCCGGTCTCCGAGGAATTTGTTCTGACTGAGGAGTTAGGAATTCGCCAGTGCGGATCTCGCCTACACAGTGAGGAACATGATAGCCCTGAGGATTTTACTACCCAAAATTCCGACCGTTGCTGTGCTATGCGCCAGCTGTCCCAAAATATCTACCCACCTAACGGTCATATCATTGAAGGGCATTTATGTCTTATCATGTCGGGCTGCTCCCTAGGCTATAAATAGTCGCCCCCTACAACCACTAGCTGGTTGGCTGCTCCGAGAGAAACTGACACTCGTCATTTGAGAGCATCCCATCCTCCGAGGACTTCGAGTGAAAATCATCAAGTGAGGAAAACCCAAACCCAAACACCTACAAACCCCAAGTGATTGAGCATAACTGAAGAGATTGATCCTGCGTGGATCCGATGCTTGTTACATTTGAAGACTGTGCATCTTCCAGACGGTTAGGCGTCATGGTCTAGAGCATCCAAGAGGAAATTACGGATCGCTGAGTGACCAAGTCTGTGAAGGTTTGGAAGTCACCTGAAGACCACAAGTGATTGGGCGAGGTCTGTGTGACCTTAACTCAAGGGGAATACGGTGAGGACTGAGTGTTTTGGACTACGTGTTCAAAACTGGGTGTCCGGGACTGTGTTCCTCAGGTTTAAATACCTAGCTGCCCTAACCAGACGTACAACTGTCATAGCAGTTGGAACTGGTCTACCAAATCATTGTCTTCACCAAGCCACATGGTTCCATTTCCTCAACCCTTCCATTTCCTCATTTATGTGTTGAGTGCTTGTTCATATTTGTTTGAAGACTTCCTCTATTTCCTCAGTTCAATTTCTTCAGTCTGTTTGTCTCATCCTGTGTTATCCCGTGTTTACGCTTGCTGTACTCTGTACTTGTTTTCATTTCATCATGAAGACCATGCTCATGCACTGTTATGTTTAATTCTGAGTACTTATTCCGTTGCAAGTAGTTCTTCACTTAGGAATTTCCTCACCCTGAAATTCCTCAGTGAAGTTTTCATAAAAATCGCCTATTCACCCCCTCTAGTCGATATAACGCACTGCCAATTGATATCAGAGCAAGGTACTCCCTTGTTCTGTGTGATTTTGGTTTAACCACCTAGAGTTTTAGTTATGTCGACCGCAGGTATGATCAAGATTTCTGCTGGGTGTCCTACCTTCGATGGGACGGACTACCCCTACTGGAAGAATAAGATGCGCATGCATCTTGAGGCAATTGATAACGATCTCTAGTACGTTGTGGAGAATGGTGTTCCCTCTGTCACTCCCACTGAGGGAGTCCTAGATTAGGGGGTATCCGGACAGCTGAATTATATCCTTTAGCCGGACTGTTGGACTATGAAGATACAAGATTGAAGACTTCGTCTCGTGTCCGGATGGGACTCTACTTGGCGTGGAAGGCAAGGTAGGCAATACGGATATGTATATCTCCTCCTTTGTAACCGACTTTGTGTAACCCCAGCCCCCTCCGGTGTTTATATAAACCGGAGGGTTTTAGTCCGTAGGACGACAGACAATCATACCATAGGCTACCTTCTAGGGTTTAGCCTCTCCGATCTCGTGGTAGATCAACTCTTGTAATACTCATATCATCAAGAATAAATCAAGAAGGACGTAGGGTTTTACCTCCATCATGAGGGCCCGAACCTGGGTAAAACATCGTGTCCCCTGCCTCCTGTTACCATCCGCCTTAGACGCACAGTTCGGGACCCCCTACCCGAGATCCGCCGGTTTTGACACCGACATTGGTGCTTTCATTGAGAGTTCCTCTGTGACATCGCCGTTAGGAAGGATGCCTCATCTCGTTGTTAAAAGAAACATTACCGCCGGGGAGCTCTGGCTGTCGGCCAAATTCTCCGGCTAGGCAGTTTCGTCATGACTGCCTGTTCGGCCGCTACACCGATGATGACTTCTCGGGTCATCAAAAACAGCCTCCACGTCGGCTCGGAAGTCGCCGAGCAGATGGATCCAATGGAGCTCTCTTCCCTAAACGAACTCTTGGATCGCAGGGCTGCCTTGGGAGTCACTACGGACTATGATCGGATTGGGCTTAAACCCGATCAAAGGGAGATTAACTCTCCATCGGTCACCCATCACGTTGCGGTGGTGGAGGAACAATGCGGCAACTCTTCCTCTATTTTGAGGACTAACTATGTCCGGATTCCTGAGCTCTCCGAGCCGGATACCCGCTTACGGGAGGACATCACCCAAGCCCTGAACCTAGAATCAGGCAGCGGGCCAGACTTATTGGGTAACACTCCAGAACCCGAACTTCCAAGATTGGAAACTCCTCGGCCCCTGGGTCTCAGATGGGGTTGGGGTTCGGACTCAAATCCACCCACCCACCCAGACATAAACGATCTTTCCCACATCAGGCAAGAGCCCCATGAAACAGTACATCATTATTGGGCCAGATTCCTCCTTGTGATGAACAAGGTTAAGGACTGTCGCGAGGAAGATGCAGTATCACTTTTTTGCAATAATTGCAAGGACAAGGGAATCCTTAACGCCTTAAGTTGCCGTGACATATCACGCTTCGCTGACTTGGCATCCATAGTACGAAAGTACTGTGCAATGGAAAATGTCTGGAAAACCGAAACAAAATTTTGGGATAATCCGGCTCCGAATACACACCCAGTCCGAAGTAAAAGGGTGCACTATCGTAAGACACCCGAGCTAGTTGCAAAGAAACAAAAACCCTCTACAGGGCATGAAACCGTATTGGAGGGATGGCTTAATGGACCCTGCAAAATTCATAGTACAGCGGATACAGTACCAACGCACAGCCTTAGAGCATGTTGGATACTCCGGCAGGTGGCCAAAAGTGGTGAGGATCTTCTTATCCCAAATGCCACAGAGCACCATCCCGTGGATAACAATACGGTGTTAACAGTCTTTGAGACCTTTGCGCCAAATAATAGGCGCAAGCGAACACTCCGCAACATGGCCGAAATCTGCCACGTATCAGCAATAAATCCATGGAGTGATACGGCTATTACCTTCAATGCTAGTGATGAACCTAAATTCCGAACAGCCCGAGCACCAGCCGCACTGGTCCTCAGTCCAATTGTGGACGGCTTTCGACTCATCAAAGTACTCATGGACGGCGGCAGCGGATTAAACCTCGTCTATGAGGAAACTCTTCAAAAAATGGAAATAGACTGGAACCACATTGAGCAAAGTAGCACAACCTTCAGGGGAATCATACCTAGTCGGGAGGCACGATGCGCTGGGAAAATAACACTAGATGCGGTATTCGGTACGCCAGAGAATTATAGGTTGGAAGAAATTACATTTCAAGTGGCCCCGTTCAGCAGTGGATACCACACCCTTTTAGGACGTGAGGCGTTCACGATCTTCCAAGCCGTACCCCATTATGGGTACATGAAGCTCAAAATACCCGGGCCCAACGGAATCATCATCCTCGCTAGTGATCCGGACACATCAATCCGCGCCGAAAACAAAACAGTCGCACTGGCCCTCGAGGCATTATCCGAAGCCCTCTCGACCGAGGAATTAGCCACGCTACGCTCCACAGTGGACAGGGACGACGTGATACTCGATAAGAGATCCAAGTCCACCTCTTTTAAACCAGCGGATGAAATAGTCAAATTCCAAGTCCACCTAACGGACCCTACAAAAACAGCCTCCATCGGGGCATAGTTAAACCCCGCCGTGGACGTCGCACTACGAGAGTTCCTGTATGAGAATTGGGACATATTCGCCTGGCATCCCTCAGACATGCCAGGAATCCCACGCAGGCTGGCCGAGCATAGCCTCAATATCCTAAAGGGATTCAAGCCGGTCAAGCAAGCTCTTCGGCGTTTCTCCGAACCTAAGAGACATGCCATGCGAGAGGAACTAGCCAAGTTATTGGAGGCCGGATTCATGAGAGAAATAAAACACCTGGACTGGCTAGCAAACCTGGTGATGGTACCAAAGAAGGATAAATCCTGGCGCCTTTGTGTCGATTTCAAGGACCTCAATAAAGCTTGCCCAAAGGATCCATTCCCCCTCCCCCGCATCGATCAAATTATCGATGCTACCGCAGGACACGAGTCATTGTGTTTCCTTGACGCATACTCCGGTTACCACCAAATCAAGATGGCAGAGTCCGACCAAGCCGCAACGGCATTCATCACACCATACGATCCCTTCTGTTTCAACACAATGCCTTTTGGGCTCAAAAACGCTGGCGCAACATATCAGCGCATGATTCAGACATGTCTGGAGAAACAAATTGGCAAAACAGTAGAGGCATACGTAGACGATGTGGTCGTCGTAGACGATGTGGTCGTCAAAACCAAACACGTCGACTCTTTGATAGCCGACTTGAGGCTCATGTTCGACAACCTCCGAACATACGACATCAAGCTCAATCCGGAAAAATGCGTTTTCGGCATACCAGCCGGAAAGCTCCTGGGTTTCATTGTCTCCAGTAGAGGTATTGAAGCTAACCCGGCCAAAATCCGAGCTTTGTCACAGTTGGCTACCCCAACAGACCTCAAACAAATTCAGAAGTTAACAGGATATGTGGCGGCTCTAAGCCGCTTTACCTCCCGCTTAGGAGAAAAGGCTTTACCCCTTTATCGCCTCCTCCGGCGCACCGAACACTTTGAGTGGACAGACGCTGCCACGGTCGGATTGGAAGAAATAAAGGCCATTTTGGCAACCAACCCAATCCTGGCCGCGCCAAACATCGGCGAACCAATGCTGTTGTACATTGCGGCAACCCATCAAGTTGTAAGCGCAGTGCTCGTCGTCGAACGAGAAGCTGACGGACATAAATCCCCTCTTCAAAAGCCGGTATACTATGTATCCACTGTCCTCACTCCATGCAAATCACGGTACCCACATTATCAAAAGATAGCCTATGCGGTATTCATGGCATCCCGGAAGCCGCGACACTACTTTCAAGAGTATTCGATTACAGTAGCCTCGGAAGTGCCACTTAATGATATTATAAACAACCGCGACGCTACGGGACGGATTGCCAAATGGGATATTGAGCTCCTCCCGTTCGACATAACATACAAACCTCGACGAGCCATTAAGTCGCAAGTATTGGCCGACTTTGTCGCCGAATGGACGGAGGCCGAACTCCCTAAAGAGTACGGCGCATACTTCAATCTAGTCTTACGTGCCTTTGTGTTAAGTTGTCTTACATCTCAAGTTTTGTATTTTCATGTTTCATGAATTATGTGGGTATGTGGCAGCCCACATAATACCACATACAGTATGTGGGTAGCCCACTTAATCTCACTTAAATAAGTGGACATATGTGGCAGGGCAACTGCAGGTTGTCCCACCTACAGGCTGAGTGGAAGAGAGTTCGTATTTGCCGTTGTATGATGAAAACTGGATGACATCTTATGATGAAAACTGGATGCCACCGTGCTTAACGTGTATTTCTAAATAAAACGAATAATTTGATCAATCTGTTCTTATTTTTATTATTCGATGCAACTCATGGTTATTCGGCTTTTGCCCGTAGCAACGCACGGGCCTTCTACTAGTTATATAGAGGTGGTGGGTACGACTCAAGGATACACATAGAAAGTGCGCCCAAAAGGAGGCTCTAATTGTGGTGAGAAAATTATGAATTCATGATCCTTTCCGCAAATAAATAGTAAAGTAGTGAATCAATCCTTATTTAATGTCATTACAACTGTACAAAATCAACTGGCCAGGCGTGGCTATGTACAGGATCTAATTACCAACTAAAAAAACAATTGAAATAATTACTGCAAATAAATGCAATATATGCAATTGATCACCAATCACCAAGACGAGAAGGTGAATCATCACAATATGGATGGTGGGTTTTATTTATGAGTAAAATATGGAATGTGGATATTCTGTTTTTTTACTTGAGAATGGTGGATGTTACGTGTTATTGTATCCTCCATTGGATATTATTATGTTACGAAGCTTCCAAATGTTATTTTTTAAAGAAAAGGCATACGCCTGACTTTATAAATAAAGCCATAAGGCAGGTAGCAAACACACAAGGATTCGAAACACACAACCAGCCAGACCCCAACCATGGGTCATGCGAGGAAAGTTAAAATAAGGGTACATGGCTCCCTAGACATTACACGACACGCAAGCCGGAAGTTCGCTGCCCAAAAGAAACTAGCAACGACGCGCAATCGAACTAAGCATCCTGCTCTTGTCTGCATTAAATTAGACGCCGAGGACCGAACTTTGGAGATCAGCCCAGAAAGCGCATCCTGGTCATCCACCTTAGTCAATAATTTCCACTGATGCAAGAGAACACATGATTTAAATAAGCAATTAGCAGGTTTAGCTGGAAACACATGCTCAATAGTAAATTTGTTCCTAGTCGTCTAGAGGGACCAACACAAAGCTCCGAGGCCCACCCAAAAGATACGTCTGGTGACTCCTGATAAATTACTAGCCAGAGCCCGAAGCTCAGAGAACGACGCATGATCCCAGGAAACATGAAGCCATTCTCTAACGCAACTTCAGATGAGCTTAGCCAAGACACAGTGGAAGAAGATATGAGTCGTATCCTCCAAGTCGCCACATAGAGCACAAAACTGAGAGCCCGTGCCATTTCTCTTACGAATTTGGTCAGCCGAAGGCAGCCGACCCCTAAAAGCTTGCCATAAGAAAATCTTAACTTTAGGAGGGATCTGTGCCTTCCAGATTTGAGAGAAACGGTTAGTAGGAGTGCCACCAATAAGCTTAGAATACAACGATTTAACAGAAAAACACCCAGAAGCAGTATGCGGCCAAATCACCGAGTCCCGATCCGCCGAGAGCGTGGGGAAGAAGGCAGTAAGTCGTTGCCAATCTTCAAACTCTTCAGGCGACAAGGAACGGCGAAAGGCCAGGTTCCATCCATGGGCAGCCAACTCCGCAATAGAGATACCCGGGTCAGGGCAATAAGAGAATAAGGTGGGGAAGGTCACTGAGAGCGGTGAATCTCCACACCACCAATCAAGCCAAAATCTAATTGAGGAGCCATCCCCCACAACAAACTTAACGTGAGCCTGGAAAAGAGGTCTCACTTTCACCAAGGCCTTCCAATACTGAGAACCACCACGAGAGTTAGCAAACATCGGGTTAGAGAGAGGAAAGTATTTTGCCTTAAGTAAGGAGAGCCAAAAAGGAAGATCCCCACTACTCATAATTTTCCACCACCATTTAATCATAAGACATTGGTTCATGATGGAAGTATTAATGATACCCAACCCTCCAAGGTTTTTGGGTCTACACATCAGCTTCCACTTAACGAAACGATATTTGCGACGATTATGAGTAGCGTTCCAATAGAAAGCCCCACGGTGTTTATCAAACCCAGCATGTGTACCTCCCGAGAGTAGGTAAAAGCCCATCAAGAACATGGGAAGGGAGGATACACATGCATTGATCAAAGCAACTTTACCCACGTTGGTATTATACCTCCCGCGCCAGGGAAGGACCCTATTACCCACCTTGGTAACCACCGGGGCAAACTCCTTCGCATGAAGCACGTCAGGGGATATGGGGAGGCCCAAATACTTGAAAGGAAAGGATCCTAGCTTACAGTTAAGAAGACGAGCCACCCGCACAACTTCACTGTCATCCACACCAGTGACAATAACCTCACTCTTCGCAAAATGGATCTTAAGACCCGACATGGCTTCGAAGCAGAGGAGGATGAATTTAAGATTAGCGAGGCAGGAGTCACTCAACTCGACCATAATAATAGTATCATCTGCATATTGAAGATGAGTAACCCCTCCAGGGATAAGATGAGAGATGACCGGAGAGATATGCCCATGGCTAGCTGCTCTGGAGAGGATACGAGATAGGGCGTCCGCCACAAAATTAAACAAGATGGGAGAGGCAGGATCACCTTGCCTTAGGCCCCTACCATTGGCAAAATACTTACTAACCTGGCCATTCACTGAAATTGCAGTGTGGCCTCCCGAGACCAACCGCATGATTCTGTGGACAAAGGACCCATCAAACCCTTTGGCCAGCAGAACCCTTCCCAAAAAAGGCCAGCTCACCGAATCATACGCCTTCTCAAAATCAAGCTTAAGAATCACCGCTTTAGATTTACGAATTTTGAGGTCGTGCACAATTTCATGTAAGCACAGGATCCCGTCCAAAATGAATCGACCTTTAATAAAGGCAGATTGAAAGGGACTAATGGTACGATGAGCAATGGGGGAGAGGCGCCTAGCGAACCCTTTAGCAGGAAACTTAGCGAAGTTGTTTATGAGAGCAATCGGTCGGAACTGCGAGATCAGCTCAACTCCTTTGACTTTGGGAATGAGAGTAATAATAGCATAATTAAGACGAGAGATGTCCACCGCCCC